>NC_025993.2:179548350-179767360 GCF_000442705.2 Elaeis guineensis | reverse complement strand
TCTGCTTTTCTTTGGTTCCAAGTTGAGACAATTATAATCAATTATATGACTTCCATCAGAACATGTAAGAAGCCTGCTCGAAACCTTATAAAAACTGGATTTTTTTTATTTGTCCGTTTTTATTTGAGATTAATTTTCTATATCTTGAGGTGACCTCTGCCAAATTCCACCCATTATAGTCTAATATTGGGTGAAGAGCTGAGAAAAGGAAAGTAATAATTGTTGTCGACTTAAATTGTCTTCATGTAGGTGATACTTTAATAATCCATCGCGGTTGGTTAGTCTTGTAGACAGGAAATAGCAGTACTGCAAATAAGTTACATCAAAAAATATTGCTAATAATGTGGTGGATGCAATTTTGGAGCCGCTTCTCTTTTTTGGGTCCTATTTAGTATAAGCCATCTGAAAGTTGACAGTGGTCATGCGCATACTCACTCAATTTTGACTATAGTGTAGCTCTAGGGTCGATTTCTTGATTAGCATTGTGGGATTCTGGTCTCATGGCTCATGGTTTGATGTTGTGTGTCATACAAGATCTAAAATGTGGGAGACCTTCATTTCATGCTTTTCCTTAATTTGGTTGTCAGACTTGTTTCAAGGGTTTAGATTATGTGATCAGCGAATGGGGAAGGTAGGAAGGAGAAAAAAAGATAAATATAGAACATCTGCTAAGTGCACTGTCTTTGTTGTGGAAGTGCCAAGTTCAGTTGGCCCATGAAACTAGGAAATAATATAAGCAAACCAGATTTTGGTGTCAATGGAGAGGATTCATTTCCTATAGTAGTTGTGCAGATCATATAGCTCTATTGCATCATTCTATGCTCAAAAAGTTTTAGTTTTGTTTGAGTAGATAATGTAATTGTACTAAATATTATAAAGCAATTATATATTATGACATTTGATAAGAGAAATTGATGATGTCAGAATGCAATGTCTAATGTGCTGTTTCAGGGTAATCTACAAGTTGCAAGAGTGTATGCTGGAAATAATTGCACAGAACTGAAAGGCCGTGAAGTTATGGTGGAGTTGATTCATCTCTTAAGGTTGCTAAACCTTTGCATGTGGTTCTCAAAGAATCCATTTCCAGTATTCTTGGAGTATGCTGGGTATTCCCAAGAAGATGTCCTTCTTCAAGAGCCTAAGGCAGGGGTGCGTAAGTATTGGAATAGGCAAATAGCCCTCTATTAGTTAGTTTCCCCCCTGTTTCCCTGCTTACTTCTTTTGGTTTCTTCTTTTCTCAATGTCATGGTATCTAGTGTTTCTTGATTCTGTTGATCCAGTTACACTAAACCCTACGATCTTAAAGTTAGCCTAAATTGCTTCTCAACTCTTTGCAGCTTCTGAAGCCCTCATTCGCAATTTTACGTGATAGAAATTCCAAATGTTTTCTTCTCTTAATCCGAGGAACGCATAGCATTAAGGATACACTGACAGCGGCAACGGGTGCAGTCGTTCCTTTTCACCATTCAGTTTTACATGAAGGCATTGTCAGTAGTCCAGTCTTAGGCTATGCACACTGTGGGATGGTTGCTGCAGCTCGTTGGATTGCAAAATGTACCACCTCCACGCTCCTTAAGGCAGTTAATGAATATCCAGATTTCAATATCAAGGTAGATTTTTCTAATTTCATAAGCATACCAAATAAGCTCAGCATGGCAAATTTAATTTGTTGCACCTTTTCCCTAAGCATGAATCTTGGAGTTAAAGTTTGCTGGGAGTACCACACAATTTCAAAACAGAGCAACTATAGATGCAAGAATTGTTGTGAAGAAAATCCTTTTCAGGGTTTGCTAGTATGAATTGTTAAACAGACACCAAATTTTATTTCTTAGTTTCTTCACTTCATATAATATCTTTTTGCACCACTGCTTCATAATATACACAATCTAAAATGCCATGCTTATAAATTTATATATTTAAACATAGAGGTAATATTTACTTTTGATTTTTAGATCATTGGGCATTCACTTGGTGGTGGCACTGCTGCACTTTTAACATATATTCTTCGGGAACATAAAGAATTCTCATCAAGCACATGTGTTACTTTTGCTCCAGGCATGTATCTACTGAACATTAAATCTTGTCTTGATCTAATGAATAAATATATGTCTCTTTGTCAAATAAGGGATTGTAGAATTGGGACAAGGGTTGATGGTTATGGTTATCTAAAATTTTGTTCTTTTTCAGTTTGTGTATCTGGCCTCTTTTAGTGCCCTTTGTCAGAAGTTCACAAGAATTCTTCTTATATATAATAATATTACTGCCCAATTAGACAATACTCCTTGATCCTTATCATGCTCTCTCTCTCTCTCTCTCTCTCTCTCTCTCGTATTGATCTTTTGCAGTGGCAATGGATGTTTGGCATTACATGCTATGCTGGTGGATCAAAAGATGACAACAGCTATGAGGCATTGTGAGCATATGACATTTTTATAGTAATGTCACTTTATATAATTGATCACCATTCCCCTTCACAAACATAGAACCATTCAATAACAATGCTGTATCTTGGCAAGTGATTTCTTATGTGAATTTGTGCCAATGCAATAGCCTACGCATATTTTGAATGGTTAATTCTTATTTAACTGCAATTGTCTAGTAATAATGGAACATTGTATATATAAATGAACTAAACTAATTGATTTACTATATGCTAAATCCACAACTGCATATGACTGTGTGAACAACTTATTATATATGTAGTTTTAAGATAGACTTTCCTAACTTCCAAACTTTATGTTCTATAGCTGCCTGCATGACATGGGACTTGGCGGAGTCGGGTAAACATTTCATTACAACTATTATCAATGGATCTGACCTGGTGCCCACATTTTCATCTGCTTCTATTGACAACCTCCGTTCTGAGGTGCCTTCATCATAACCTTGATCTGATTTTTATGTTTTCATTTACTAGTGTTGCTCTTTTAACCTGCTTATTGAAAGATGGGTGTATATAGTGGAAGGAAAGGAATGTTGATATTGATGCATAGTGTCTCCCCTTTTTTGTAACATTAATAACCTATAGAAGTACACAAGGTGGCGTTGGTGCAATGGTAAGTTTGCCCGTTATGACCTGGTTATCAATGGGCTTGAAACATTGGAACAACCTTTCTGCACGTGGGGGCAAGGTTGTTTCCATCTAAATCTTCCCAGACTCCATTGTGGCAGGAGACTCATCCACAGGGTTGCCTTCTTAGTAACCTAGGAATCGTCAGCATCAGATTATTAGACCATGGTGGTCCTGCATCCAAACAAAATGTCAGCATATTTGATTACATGAAGGATTAGCTTTATACCTTCGGAAAAGTAGATACTATTAGTTGACATGGTTTTGACATTTAGATGATAGTAGCAAGTGAATTATTATGAACCATCGATGCTAATATTATCATGACCATCTTCTCTTCTTCTTTGTAAGATTAGCCTTATTCCTTCGGAAAAGTAGATGCTATTATTAGTTGACATGGTTTTGACATTTAGATGATGGTAGCAAGTGAAGTTATGTGAACTATCGATGCCAACATTATCATGACTATCTTCTATTCTTCTTGGTAACTGTTTTTGGTTTTCCTGAATGTGTTGCTGCATTCATGTGGCGTTGTGGTGGATTCTTGATAACATTTTATTGTATAAGCAATAGGTTCTTCTCTCCCATGCATTTGTAGTCGTGGATAGATCTATAAATTTTGGAAGTGGTACACATTTTGGTATTGTCTAATGTCAATATTTTGGACAATGCTAGTGTCTAACATGTTATGATGTGTTATGCATGAGTGGTATCATTTTGAAGATCACCCAAGCTAAGTTCTTTATTATACTTTCTGTACTTGCAAGTCAGCTTATGTAATCTCCTATGTAGCATATCATAATAATGTTTGTGGATTTGTTAAAACTTGAGAATAATATGTGGATTATTGTGGGTAGACCACCCGACATGCTCAAGCCTGAAGCCTTTTAGGTGGGCTTGGGCCAAGGGCCCGGGTCAGGCCTGAAAAATAAGCTTGTTTATAAAACCGGCCAAGCTCAAGCTTGGGGACCAAAGCCCTACCTGAGTTTAGCTTGGTCCAATGGGTTCAACATCAACTACAAAAGAGAGAATCCACTTTAGATAACCATATCTTTGCTAGGCAGCATGTGGAATGGTCGAGAGCGGACCTTTTTGGATATATAACCCAAGCCTAGAGTGGAGTTGCATGAACAACCATCTGATGGAAAACAGCTTTTGCATTTAGTTTAGAGAGCACCTTTTCCATTGAGAATTCCTTGCTCCTTTTTGTGTGAATTCGCTAGCGATGAATTAACAACTTGTGGGGCCTTGTCTATTCAATCTCTTGAGCCATGAAGAAAACCCCTATCTCCCTCCAACTCAATATATCTTTTGACTTAATATATGTGGACACCTGATATCCACGATGGTTTAGTGACCTTGGTGATTTTTTAAACAAATACTAGGTTTCGCCCAGCCCAAGACCAGCTTAGCCCGAAATTTTTTTTAATACTAGATTTTCATGATTAAACCATAGATTTTATTAATATGTAAACTTAATGGGAGAAGATCTAGAATCTCATAGTACTTGATTTTGAATTTTGAAATTGCCATTAAAAATATTTTTTTGTTCATATCAGCATTTTTTAGTATTTTTTTTATTTTTTATAAATTGAGAAAATGTTTAGGAAGCCCGAGGCTCGACCCAAAGCCTGAAGCCTGAGTAAGGGCTAGGCTTGGGCCTAGAAAGCATGTCCAAGGTCAAGCTAAGAAGAGCCCAAGCCTAAATTATTGTGTTAATACTTGGGCAAAGCTCAGCTTGAACCCAGCACGGCCTGGCCCATGGATAGGTTTGAATATGAGCTACCTAGTTGCTTATTTGCTTATCACCTTTCATAGCATTTTATATTTTCAAAAATAGAAAATAAGAATTTTATTTCTATTTTTTAATTTTTAAATATAAAATATTTACTATAGTGAATTATTTTTAAAAATATAAACATTGTGATGGTGGTGGAGGTTGTGGTAGTGCCAATAATGCTAGCAGAGGCAACAATAATGTTGCTGATGGGGGCGATAGTGGTGTGGTGGAGGGAGTGACAATGGTAGCAACATAGGCAGAGATGACGACTGCATTGGTGTGGCAGAGGAAGCAATGATGGGGAAGTGACAACTATATGGCGGAGGCAACAAATGTTGGTGGCATCAATGGTTATAGTGTAGCAGGGATGGTGAGGGTGGTGTTGGCATTAGCAGCAATGTGCAGTGGTGGCAGAGATGGTACAAAGGTTGTCTTGATGGTGGTGATAACAAATATGAGTTTTTTATTTTTTAAAATATTAAAGATAAAAATTTCTTACTTTCATGTTTCCAAGAAATAACAAAAGTCACTTTTGAAAATAACAAATAAAAATAATAGCACCAAACATATTTTTTTGTCTGGGTTTTGTAACTTTATTAAAAATAAAATTAAAAAGTGATGCCAAACAGGCCAATATTTAGATCCTGTTTGAGATTGCTGTTGACAATAGAGCTTTTGAAAGTAGAGCTTTTGGAAAGTAAAACTTTTAGAAAAAACTATTGTTGTTTAGTAACTACATTTCTAAAGTGCTGTAGAACTTTAACATTCCACTACTCGTCTCATGTATACTAGAGTTATATCAAAAAAAAAGTTGGACTCTTGGCTTCCGATCAAAATGGGAAAGAAATCACAGAAGATTTGGACTCTAGGCTTCCTCTTCTCATCATGTTGGTTCTTATTTGTCTCACATATAAAAATAAAAAATAATTAAAATAGGAACAAACTCACAATTAAAATAGACTCACAGTTAACATTCCACATCCTATCTCATATATACTAGATATATACCAAAAAAGGACTCTTAGCTCCTAGTCAAAAGAAAGGAATCACGGAAGATTTGGACTGCAGACTCCCTTCTCTCATCATGTTGGGAGAAAAGATAGAGATGGGGCAATGGATCATCGGAATAAAAGATGGAGAGATGCCAAAATAATGAGATAGAGAGACAGACACGGAAAGGAAAAAAAAACAATCACGAAAATGAAAAAAATCGGAGAAAACAATCGCACAGAGAGACAAATCCAGAAAATTTTAAAAAAAAAATCTACAATCCAAACAAACAGAGAAAAATAAAAAAGAATAACTTGATTATGTAGAAATGGAAGGAGCCGAGACAAATTATGATTCCTTTTGTGCAGAAAAAATATCTTGATCCTAGGATGAAAGGAGCTGAGGACGATTAGAATTCCTTTCTACGTTAGGGTTCTTAAAAGTTGTTTCTGTGCATTACATTTTATAGGGATATAAGTGTAATTATGGGATTGTTCCATGGGTATGTTGGTCAAAAAAGTAAAATTTTATAAAGTTAAAACAACTTCCCGATGTATACTTTTGGAAAAAACTCCAAAATAGAGCTTCTCTCAAATAGACATTTTTAGCTTTTTCGTAAAGCTAAAATAGCTTCCATATTTTTTTACCAAATACCACTCTAACCATCCAAAGTGCTTTTGGAGGGCCAGAAAGTGCTTTCTGGCCCTCCAAAAGTTTAGCCAAATGGGGCCTTAGTATGTTTAACCTACTTTTAGTTTTCTCTTTATAGTCAACAAGCTCATGATGTAAAGTCTGACTAGTGTTTTCATGAAGTTATTCACATTCCCAGATATCTAGAACTTGTAAATTTCAGAAGCATCCGAAATTTGATATTCAACTATATTAATTTGTCAAACAAATCCAGGTAATAAAGTGTAGCAGGTAATAAAGGTAACAACTATACTAACCAAGTTTGCCTATCCTCCACTCCTGTACTACAAGTAGTAGTATATCGGACTCCTCCACATGAAATTACCCGTCAAGTGCATCTACCCAACATGCTTGAATCCCAACCTCTTGTTACTTTGGTTTTGGTTTCAAGACTCTTAAGATTTCAAACCCCGCCACATCTCAATGCCCCTTCTTTGTGTACCTCCATCCCTCTTCCCTGCCAAGTCCTCTCATGGTTTTCTTTGAATGTGAACAAGGAATATATTACGTATTTCAAAAAGCTTATCGTGTTGTAACTCGGTGTTTACACAATATTGCATAATCTTTAAAATCTTTCTACATTCTTCTTTTAGTATATATCTGTTGCGAGCTGCCATGTCTTCAATTTTACGTGCCTTGTTGCTTATTATAGATATGTCAAGCATTGCTCCTGCACCAATTTTTCTTTTCTTTTTTAATTTTCATTTCTCTTATTAGTTGTTTATACTCAATTGTTTCTTTATGCAGGTCACAGCATCATCATGGCTAAATGATCTAAGAGATCGCATTAAACAAACAAGATTTTTAAATGTTATATATCGCTCTGTGACCACTTTAGGATCTCATCTTCCATGGAAATCCCGTTCGAGAGCTAGGGTTGGAGGCACTGATACACTTCGACAACCTGTGTCCAACAGTTCTGAGGTGAAGTCATCTGAATTTTTCAATTGATTATCTCGATTGGCTGACAATATGATTCTGCACATGGATTTTTTCTTTTTCTAATTTCATTGATCAGTGGATTTCTGATTTTAGATACTTTACATGTTGCTGTTTGTTCCCCTTGATCAATGCAGCTTCCGTATAAGCTTCAGAGGCTAAATATATGTTCTCCTGGTGGCTGACAGTCGAATAGTTCTTATATTGATAATCACCTATCTTATCACACTAAGTGTTGTCTTCTGTATGAAATATGGATCATTCCTTTTCCATCTGCCGATCCTTAATGTAAAAGCTGTAGTTAGGAGCCACGCTTCCTGTCTTCACAGTCATCAAAGGATGCTCCTGAACATGTTGTTGGCACAGTTACAAGCCCTAAGATGATAGAACTTGGCTCTCATCTCACATTTGGAAGTAACTCCTCCTCTCTTATGATTGAACAGGTCAGCACAGAACCAGTGCTGGACGAAGCAGAGTTTGTCTCAAGTGGCTCATATGACGGGAAGCCAGCTGGGATAGATAAACTTGAGCACGTTGATCAAAGCTCTAGTGCCACATTAGTAGAAGAAATGACTGAAGGTGAATTGTGGTCTGAGTTGGAAAAGGATCTTCACAGAAATGATGAAGCTCGAGAAGAAGAAGCAGCTGCTGTGAAGGAAATAGTAGAAGAGGAAAGCATGGTGCTAAAAACAGCTGCAGAACATAAACTGCCATCATCAGCAGAGATGCACCAGTTCTATCCTCCTGGTAGAATCATGCATATGGTTATGCTGCAAGCATTGGCTTCTAACTCAGGCAAGGATGCTATTAGTGATACAGATGTTGGTATCTATGAAACTCCAAGAGATTTATATGGTAAGATTCGGCTATCACGAACTATGATACATGATCACTATATGCCTATGTATAAAAGAATGATGGAATTACTGATTGACAAACTTGGAAAAGATGACAATGGTTGTGAAACCATTTCAATATGAAAGAGAAATAAAGAAAACAATTGATGAGTTATAATGATTGCTCTAAAGCGATGTGTAGACCCCCAAGAAGACACCCGACACAACATCTCAGTTTAATAGCTTTATTGTGCATCTTGGTTTTATGTACTGTATTTTCTATAAAGCAAGTGTTTCCAAAGACTACTGAAGACAGCTGGACGGCTCCAACAAAGCCCAGAAGCCATCGGCATTGTTCAGCATCAGAAAGCAGCATAAAATTTAACATGGTTGATATGTGAGTTTTTGTCCAATGGTTTGCAGGATAGTAATATTTTTTTGGATAATTAACTACACACAGTGAACATATGTTTTCCATATTATTTAAAGATAATCTCTTATTTGTTTAATTTTCTTCTAGAATGGGTGCCATTCTTTAAGTCCGCGCTTGGTAGAGGGGATAAATTTGGGAGGGTAGTCCCCTCTATTATTATTAGGATGATCCATTCCATGAAATAAGTTTTTCTTGGCATTTGGTTGGAGAGATAAGTGGAGAAATAAATGAGTGCATCCATTTCATAATTATTTGGATTTTATTACAAGGATAATATTGCACTCCTCCTTTCTGGCGTGTTTAAAGAGTGGATAGAGGCAAAATTATAATTGGAGGGAGGATGAGATCTCTCTGTGCTATAGAATAATTCTATTTCATTATTCTAAGGGATTATTATTATCCAAATAAATCTATTTATCGGACTTATCTGAATAAGACTATTCCATGACAGTTTTGAGCATCTGGCAAGCTAACCCCACTACCAAAGTCTTTAGTACTCCACCGCAAGAACTTTGTTATGCCATTAACGATGAGACACTTGCAAAAGACCCAAGACTAGCGTCCTGCAACTGATTTTAGCCTTTACCCTGAAAATACTAAATACTGGAAATATCCTGCCATCCAATCAGCAAGAGCTTCTAATTTAATTCTATCAATATCCGGCGGCTGAACATCTACGTTAACACAACTTCCAAAAAAAAAAAAAAAAACATTATCACCAGACACAGAATTGCTCAAAAAACTTTCGTTCCAATTTTTTTTTTTTTTATAAGAATTCGTTTAAGTTTTTGACCTGGCATTTTTAATATGATTATTTCTCTAGCCCGAGGCCCAAGTTCAATCACAGAGTTCTTTTTTCTTTTTTTTTTCTTTTTTGGTCGAAAGTTCAGTCACAGAGTTGCCTGATGAAACGGGAGCCATTACATGACAGACACAGCGTTGTTGACAAGATGATGATGATGATGATGATGATGATAAACTTCATACTATAAAAGTTGAATCCATGTATACAGGCTTCTCTACTTAAATTTAAACTACCAGCTAGAGCAAACGATATTTGCATTACATGGTCCTCACTTCAAATAAACCATAAGATTGTCTTAGCACAAGCAAAAGAAATTATACTAGTATAATACCAATATACTCCATGAAAATGAAGTTAAGAACAAACAACATCAATTTTGATACAAAACGACCAGATTTTCTACTTGGTAGCCTGAGCAATCATGTTGCTAATTGAACTAGCCTGCTCTTTGGCTGTTTCCACCAATGAATCCTGCAGACCAAATTCAAATTGTCAAAACAACATTTTTCTAATAAAGGAACTCTGTAAGCGCACCAGTCTTGTTATTCCTCTCCTTGATGGTCATTAGTAGAGAGCTAGATAATCAAAATGACAATAACAGAACAGTAAATAAGTGAAAACCGTAATTTTTTTTCCCTAAGCAACTGAGGAATATCATCCTCCCACATGTTTGCTAAATAATTATTTTTTATTTCTACCTATTTTTTATGCTCTGACAATTATATGAAATGCAATCTGATGAAAGTGAATTGTCATCTGTCATAAACGGTCAATAAGAAATACTGTTGAAATGTTCCTAGATTGCAGGATGAAACATCAACTGATATCAAGGTGATATCTGAACAGAACACTTGTAATTATTTACCTGTGCAGCAATTAGCCGTGCAACAGTCTTCTTGCTTGACTCCTGAAGTTCACCCGCAATCAGAATCTCATCCAATATATAGTATGCCTGCCCATAAAGGAAGTGCCAGAGATGTTAGAGCAGAAAACAAAGATGAAAATTGACCTAATTAAATGCCAATATAGGGCAATACCTTGTGAAAATTGAAGATCAAGTCAAGCTCACAAACCTGAAAAAGTGTAAGAAATGATAATTTTATATAGGAATGCTGTTGACATATCAAGAGTATATAATTATAAAACAGTCAACTCACACTGCCAAAGTATCGATCTAATATCTCAACGAAATGATGAATAATTTCAAGTATTTCCAGTTCATTGTCATCTGCATCAATGCACATGCAGAAGTAGAGGCTGGCATATCTGTAGATGTAAAAAGAACATTATTTGGTAACCCCAGCAAACAGCACAAAAAATTGGCAGACCTTGAAAGGGACATGTGGATATTAGTTTTAACATTACACTACCTTCTATATACAACCTTGTATCCTTTCCACTCAACAAAATTGCAGAGTTTTGGACCTCGTGTAAGAATCATTCCACTGAGCTCTCGAATGACCTTTGTAAGACAATGAAAGCATTTAGGAAGCCCATAAACTGAACGTTTGTAATGGCTCTGGTTAACCGGAACCAATTTAGGAAGCACATAAATGGAATGAAAGTTCGAAGTTTCTCTGCTTATTCAATTCAAACATATCAGGGAGGAAGGGTGATACAGGATATCAAGAAAATATCACTTCATTTATACTACTGATTCTTCAGGATGGTACATAGACCTTCTTTCTATAACAGACAAACTAGCATGCCCAATAGAATGACCAAAAATGTCAAATTCGAAGCTACAAATGCAATGGTAAGCTTAACATAAAATTACCTATTTAGATAAACATGGAAATGTAACATCTACTTGAGAATATAAAACAAGTCCTTAGCCCATCAATTCAGGATCCATTTTATGTCTTGGTATCAAGAGAGCATCAAGAAGCCCCATGACATCAGTCATTGACACCTAAGGTCTTAAAATGAACGAAAGCCAGCCATTAGCCAAACACAAAAATTATCTATTTGAGTAGGCATGCATTTCCTAGATAAAGCGGAACATGATAGAAGTGATGAACCCACCATGAAGGAAAAATTGCACTAGTTTCTTTTCCATCATCTTCCCATCAGTCAAGTCCGGGTATCAAATACATAAGCAGAAAACAAATCTCGAAATATATATTCAGCTAGACACAAATTGCATTTCTTGAAACAGGTGAAAAACAAACAGAAGCATTAATTCAAATGCAAACCTGGATTAGATATAAAAGATACAGAAACATAGGAGAGGATAACAATGTTCAGAAAGCCACAAGACAATCTGGTTATCACAGATATTACTGAAGGAAAACAGTTCCACTTCTGAAGCCACAAGTTAAATGGTAAATTTTACACAAGATAAGCTTTTGAAACCAAGAAATGAAACAATAAAATAAGTTAAGAGATCAGGGACAACAGAAAGTAGCAATACATCGAAAACATTGGATGATAAAATTTTATAGAACAGCATACCTTGGTTCTTTCTTTCTGTGAATACGGGGAGTACCATTTTGTCAATCTAACCTTTCCTTGTCGACTAATTAAAATTACAAAATGGATCTGGGAAGAACAAAAAAAGAAATAAATTATTAGACATGCAAAATAAGAACAGCAGCGAAGGTCTCCAAGCAAGTAGAAAATCTAAATTAGCAACAAGAAGTGAAATCCCCCCCCCCCCTCTCTCTCTCATGATCAGATTTCCTTTTCACGCAATTCAATCATCTCACACGGTGAAAAGGCATGTGCAATCAGACACACAATATAAGGACAAAACTGCAACTATCTTCCAGCAAGAGGTGAAGGAGCAGAGCAGAATTAGTGCTCCGATGCGTTATTACCTAAATTTATCTCTGCAGTTCAAGAATTCCTGCAAATGATGGTTATCTTCTTTTCTTATACATTTTATTCATCTTCCATGACTAGTGTACATATAAATGTATGGACCAATAACTAGAGGATAGACAATAAGCTACTCTCGTTATTATAAAATTCATAAATTTGCTACATAGGGCCTTCATGAATGGAGCTTTTCTCCATAGCCACCTGCATATCTGATCGGATAAAGCTTGGATGATGCTGGCTATACTGATTCGCATTATCGTACCACCCTGATTTGTCCACCATTTTATCTTCTACTCCCACTTAAATGCAACCACCAAAATTCCTTTGATGTCCCCCATTTCTAACACTATAAACCTAGACTTTCCACGCATCTCCCGGGCATTCTCCTCACTACTACTCTAACCTTACATTCCCGGCACCTTCTCTCGTGCCCCTAATGGCCAAATTCTTCTTTCATTATTCCTTTCTAAACTTTCAATATTTACTACTCTGAAAAAATATATAAAGGGAAAATGAGGGAAACGGCAATAATCGCTCGCTCGCTCGCACGGATTAAATATAAATGAAAGGCTCCCAAACACTCGGATTAAATGACGACCCATCAAATTATTTAACAAGATCCTCACTACAAATCATCCTAGTGCACTCCAAGATCTAAAAGGAGGCCCATCAGAAAAACTTAAAACTCCAAAATGTCATTTTAAAACACAAATATAAAATGGTATTAAAATGAAATCAATAATCTAAGGATCACATCATGATGCGGACAACTCCATCTCTTCCGATAGAGAGCAAACAAAAGAATTAACCATAACACAAATAAATCAACGAGACATAGACGTTCGCATGATTCAAGAAATCAACTTGAATCTGCTGATCCATTGCCACACCAAATCATTCCATTCGGATCTACAATGATTTCAATACAACGTACAATTCATCCAAACAAACACACGAACCCTAAATCCTAAATCAGAGCGAGAAATTCACTTCGATAACAAGAAAATGTTTCGATTCAAACAATACTTTGAGATCGATATAAGCGAGCAAACCATTTTTCTGGGAATCGATCGGCCCTCTATCGTTCTTCTCCCTCTGAGCTTCGATCCAGCAAAGAGTCTCCTCGGTAGAACGGAGAAAGACTGGAGTTACCTCGAATTTCGTTGTTCCTTATATTATCGGATCCGGGTCGCCCTTGAATAAGCGACCATCGGGGAGGGGTGCCACAAAATGAACCCGATAACGGAGATCCGACCCGCTTCTGAAATTTTTGATCCAACTTCCTGGCGTAATTGAGTTTGGATCCGGAGTTTGAGTTTGACTTAGAAAGATTCAATATCTGATTAGGACTCGGTTGTTAACAACCATGATTGGATGGCCATGATAACGTAAATGAGACAACAAGCCCCACTGTACTGTAGGTTCGGATTGTATCTTTCACAAAAGAATGAGTTTTTATTTTCGCAACATGAACCATTAAACAAATGGCAACTTTGAGAGCTGTACCAATAAATTGAATAAAAGGATTAGAATGCCTTAAGATCTATGCAAAATGTAATATAATAGTTGATGTTACGAACTAAGTTCAATCATTTTTTTACACAAAAGTTACAATCCGGATGAATGAATGCTGGCGGTTAGGAGATTAGACCTCTCCAATTCAATTAGAGAGACATAATTTGGGCCCAGCTAATTGGTTGATCTTGCAGTTTTATTGAATTAGATTTGCAGGACCTTGCTTAGTATTACTCAAGTTTTAGGCTTGCTTAATTAGGAATCATGTTATGGAAGATCACTTGGTTTCGGACTTGGCTATGCTTTTAGATTTTCGAGCTAATCCTAAATCAATTTTATTAAATCGGTGAAACAGGAGAAACGACTTTTTACTCCTGAAAGACAAAAGATCATTGATGAAGAAGTCGACAAACTCCTTGCAGCATGCATCATCAGAGAAGCTACATATCCCGACTGGCTTGCTAATATGGTAATGATAAAAAAAATCAATGGAAAGTGGAGGATCTGCATCAACTATACTGATTTGAATGTAGCTTGTCCGAAGGACAGCTTCCCATTACCGAAGATTGATTAATTGGTTGATGCGACTTCTGGCCACCGACTTTTGAGTTTTATGGATGCCTTCGCTAGATATAATCAAATCCGTATGGCACCAGAAGATGAAGAGCATACGGCTTTTGTGACCAACAAAGACATATACTGCTACAAAATAATGCCTTTCAGTCTGAAAAATACCGGCGCTACCTATCAACGGCTCGTCAACAAGATCTTCAAGACACAGATCGGATAAAATATGGAACTATATGTGGACAACATGTTGGTGAAGAGTCCTCAAACTTCAGATCATGTTCGGGATCTAGAGGAAGCTTTCGACACACTCCGACGGTATCAGATAAAATTAAATCCGACTAAGTGTGTATTTGGGGTAACCTCCGAAAAATTCTTCGGATTTCTTATTTCACAATGAGGAATCGAGGCTAATCCCGAAAAAATTAAAGCCATTATCAACATAAAGCATCCGAGTTCAAAGAAAGAGATACAGCAACTCAACGAAATAATTGCTGCACTCAGCCGATTTATTTTTAGGTCAGTCGAGAGATGCTTGCCATTCTTTAAAACTTTGCGGCAAATGAAAGATTTTTCATAGTCGGATGAATACCAACAATCCTTCGAAGACTTGAAACAATACTTGGCTTCTCTACCTTTGCTCACAAAATCAAGGATCGGAGAGACATTGTATCTCTACTTGGCAACTTCAGCAGAAGCAGTTAGTTCAGTACTCGTCCAGAAGGATGAGAACTGAATCCATCGACCAGTCTACTACACCAGCAAAGTACTTCACAATACTGAAGTCCAATACTCAAGGACGGAGAAAATGATTTACGCCCTAATCATATCGGCGCAACGACTTCGTCCGTACTTCTAAGCCCATCCGATTGTAGTTCTGACAGATCAGCTGCTGAAGACAATCTTACATCGATCTGACATGTCAGGTTGGATGGCAAAGTGGATAATGAAGCTTAGCAAGTTCGACATTCAATATCGCCCACAACCATCCATGAAGGCATAAGTCCTAGTCGATTTTATCGCCGAATGTACTATATTCGATAATAAGCCAGAAGATACAAATGAAAACACAATAAAAGAAGCTAGCACTCCCAAATCTGACTTAAAGTCGATCTGGATGCTACACATTGATGGAGCATCTAATGCACAAGGTAGTGGAGCTGGCCTCATATGTTGGGAATAGTATCCCAAAGCCAATCGTCAGCCTGTTGACGGTTGTGCTCCTTTTGTATTAGTACATGAATTATAAATAAATAAAAGTTATTTTGATATTTTTTCATCACAAATGTTTCATCTTCTAATGAACTCCTGTGTTGTGGTGAAGTCCTTAGGACTATTTAGACTCGACAAAGGAGGATTTGTCGCTTAGTCCTTAAACATGTTCGCAACCAAATGATACGTTGTTACCAAGGACGACAACGTTTATCGAGCATAGGTCGTTGTGTGCCATATGGGTTGGTTGTCCTCATAACCAAAGAGTGTGGAGACACTGGTATGGCATACAGGTGAGATATAATGGTACATCTGCACTGAACGTGACCAACTCTGGAGCTATTTCTGCTGTCAAGATTTGCTCCGATGGGATATGGGTATAAATGTCCCTCCGACCTGAGACCGCCACGGTGACTTGCAAGCAACTCACTGCACTTAAGCACTGGACTACCTGAATTTCTAATTCAATGACGGAAGGCTGCTGGGTGTAGTCAAGTACTTGACTTGTTGGTGCGTGTGTCAAGATGGGATTGACCACTCCAGTTTAGGAGCTGTGTACAGTCGTATTTCAATTTAGCAAAACCTTGACCAGGGTAGTCCTAGTGAGGAGTCACAGGACTAATTGAGTTGAGCATAATTCGGATGATATCATCAGGGTTGACAGTTTAACCCTGAGTCGTCCTAAACACAGGGGTCAAAAGGGATGAATTATACGGTAACCATATTCACGTAGGTTCTGAATGTTGTGATTGCGATTATTCGACCTATCCGATCATCGGGTACCATTGCTAGATGGTCACTTCGATTAGTACAAGAATTGGTTCCTGTGCTACCAGCTTAGGTTCGAACCTGCGGGGTCACACACATTAGTAGTTCCTTTCTGATCAGATGGCTGATTATGAGTCTTATGTGTCTGAGACTCTATGATTGAGAATTAGGATTCTCTGATCATGAGTTTCACACATTTTGGGTACCGGGGTTAAAATTTTGAATTTTAAATTTTGAATTTGAAATTTGAACTCTTTGATCAGGGTTTCATATCGATGGTCTCTGATGCTTGATTGCCCATCGGATTTGGACTCAATATTTATGAGAGATTTAATTAGTGATTTGATCGCTAATTAACTCAATTTGATTGAGTAATTATTTTTGGATCAAGTCTAATTGAATTGGATTCAGTTTGGATTGACCCGATTAGGTTAAATGTTGACCTAATCACTAAGGTGGTTTAGTCCCTGATTTGATCAAGGGTTAGGTTTAGTTAATTTCTGATTTGATTAGAATTTTATTGAGCCTAATTAAGCTTAATTAAGTTGGATTTAATTTATTCTAATTGTGCTTAACCTATTTAGATTAGGTTGGCTCAATTAGGTTCAAACCACCTTGACTTTTCTCCCTGCGCCACCTCACTTCTTCTGTGCATATTTAAATTCACGAGAAGCAACTTCTCATGAATTTTCTCCACGCAGAAGCCATCCCATGCCCACCCTTGTGCGCCAAATATCTGGATAAAAATAAGTTGGTTGGCCATTCAAATTCAAAAGAAAGTTTGAATTTGAATGAGCAACCAACTAATCCATGCGCCATGGTCTTATCTTGTGCGCCCCATATTTTACACGAGAAAATATTTCTCGTGTAAACTCTCCATGCACAAATCAACTCACGCCCCTTCTCTTCTCACGCACAAGTGGATAGGGATGAGTTGGTTTTGCATTTGAATTCAAATTTGATTTGAATTCAAATGTGCAACCACTTATCTTTATCCTCTCACGCGGATAAGACACGTTCAACGTTGTTTTAAAAAGAAGAGAAAGGTGGGACGTGCGTAGAAATTTTAGAAGAGAAACTTTGGGGTGTGAGAAAAGTTTGTGCGTAAGGTGAAGGTCCAAAACCTTCCGAGAGAAAAAGAAAGAAAAGAAAGAAAATTGAGCGCAGGATTTCTAGTGTGTACCCTAGGATTTCTACCTAGGGTTTGGGAAGTGAGATTGGTGTGCCATGAGGGTCGTGAGTCCATCAAATTTTAGGAAGAGATTCATCAGCCTCTCAAGCAATCGTGCAAATGATCCAGAGCATCCGAGGAGTCGGCACACATTGATCGAAGGAGTTCGATCAACATCTGCCATCAAAAGGGTGAAATCACGAACTAGCATTCGTGAGGAGCTGATCAGATGGGAGCTTCGTGTGGACGATCCGCAGAGGTCAGACATTTATGTGGCTGCGACGTGATGATCAGAACCCCCCGACGGTGATCAGATTGCGGTGATCGACTATCCGCAAAAGGTGATGTATTCTGAACACAGTACTGTAAAAGATTTACTGATTCAAATTTGAATTTCAAATTTAAATGCATGCTGTTGTATCATATTTACATCCTAGTGTAGGGTTAATTAGTATTAATTAATAAGATTAATTAATAATTCTGCTGTAAAATAATAATTTTGAAAAAGTTTTAAAATTATCATTTTGCCCTTGCACAAAATTTTCGCTACAAATGGTATCAGAGCATGGTTCTAGAATATGATATACATATGCATGCGTAGATTAAGGTGTAATCTATAAGTTTAAATTTAAAATTCGAAATTCAAAATTCAAAATTCAAAAAAATTTAAAATTTGAAATTTGTTAGAAGTTTCAAATTTGAAATTCAAAATTTAAAATTTGGTTGAAATCTTAAATTTAAAATTTGAAATTTGAAATTCAAAATTTAAAATTTGAAATTCAAAATTCAAAATTTGAAATTTGGTTGAAATCTCAAATTTGAAATTTAAAATTTGAAATTTGAAATTCAAAATTTAAATTTTGAAATTGGTATATTTAGATATACTTGATCCAAGTAGCAAGTAATCTAATTGGGTTGGTTGCCATGGCCGTCCGGTCATAGGAGAAAAGTAGGGTTTAAAGGCCCTCTCTTCTCATTCGATGGGGTCTCCTATGGCAGTAGGGGTGCCGATGCAATTATATCCCATGCCGATGAAGCAGCAAAAGGACTTAATTATAAAATTTATCATGAATGTGTTAGATTAGATCTAAAAGAAAATTCATGATTTATTTTGAGTTATTTTCTGTTATGAAATGAGCAATAGGATTGCTGTTTATGAATTATGCTGACCCATTTGTGAATGAGTCAACACATTTGGTGAACAAAAAATAAAATCTTTCAAAATTTGAAAATTATTTTCGAAATGCCAAACCCTGACCCATCAGCCCAAGTACTTAATTAAAAGAATTAAGTGTTGTCTAGTAGGTCTAGAATTGTAAATTAAGACCTAAGATAATTACATAAACTTGTGGGTCAATGGATTAGATGAATTAGGTCCATAATTGGGTTAGACCTAAGGTTAGCTTAAAAAATGGACTAAATGGAGTAATTGGTCAAATCTAATCAAAAGTTGAATTAGATTAGGTCAAGGATACTCTAGACTCAACTTCAATAGTTGTAGTTGAATGGGTCCATGTCTTTAACTAGACCAAGATGGACTTAATTCATGACTACGCGGTGGAGCCCTATTTACTAAATTGATCAAAATTAAAACTAATGAACCAGTTGGTGTCTAAGGTAAGTTCGGCAGTTTTGACCAGTGGTTCTTAAGCGGGAGCTACTCGCATTGATTCGATCATTGATGAGTTAATGGCAAATCCCCACCACTAATCTCACTTACCTGGTCAATCTGGTAAGTTAGATTTTGATTAGATCACTTGGTGATTAGAGCTCACCCATGTCATTAGGTAAATCAGTGTGACTGATTTAGGTGCTCCTAATGCCAGCTTTAATTAAATCCTTTTTTAATCTGACTTGGTGAAGTCAGTGGGAGGATTGAAATTGGCTGGATGATTTCTTCTCTACTATTCTTTAATAAAATCTTCAAAATTATTAGGTCCCTAAAATGATTAAGTTATAAATTAACTAAGTCATAGCCTCCCATTAAGTGAATGATAATGAGTCCATTAGTTCAATGATCATTGGAGGCCCAAAGACCTGGTGCTCATTGGCTAATGGAATTATTATTCATAATATGATAATTTGATTGAGTCTTTCTGATGGTGGTTAGGTTGGCCGGTCAAAGTCGGGCCTGATCATTTATTGGTCCGATTCACTAAATTAAGTCATGTTAATGGTTGGACCTAACCAGATCTTTTCAGTGGAGGCCAAAGCCTACTGATTAGGTTCTGGGACAAAATCAATTACTAGAAGTTGTTTAGAGAAACAACTGGTTAAGAACCTACCCATAGATGCACATGGGTTGACCAACCAAAGTTGGGCTCGTGTGTAGTCTGTGTGGATTCTAGTACCCATTAAGGAATTAAAGTAATTCCTCGAATTGGAGGATGAGGCTACCAGTTCGTAAAAATATTAGAAAAAATTTTAGACTAAAGTCCAAGTCTTTAGTATTAATTTATGTACTAATAGAGGTCTCGTTTTCCTTTATGCAGCTATGGCCACTACCCTGTCGCTCCGGTCATTATTAGATAATAACAAGCTCATGGGATCCAATTTCGATAGCTGGTATCGAAAATTGAAAATCATCCTTGAGCATGAGTGGATTCTTTATGTAGTAATGGATCCAGCACCTGAGGAGCCAGCTCCGAACGCTAGTAAGGCGATCCGAGATACTTACTTGAAGTGGCTCAATGACCGCACCACCGTTCGATGTATTATGCTTGCAGCAATGAATGACGAGTTCAGCCGAAGGTTTGAGAATGCCCAGCCACAGGAGATGCTTCAAATGTTGAACGACTCCTTTGGCACGCTTGACGACGTTGAAAGGCACAAAACTAGTTGTGCCATTTTCAATGCTCGGATGAGGAATGGGGCCTCAGTCACTGATCATGTACTGTACATGATCGAGATGATTGAGCGCCTAAGCAAATTGGGCTTTCCTCTGCACGAGCAGCTCGGTAAGGATGCGATCCTTAATTCCTTGCCCAAGTCCTTCCTCCCATTCCTTACTCATTTTCGAATGACAAAGCCTGCAGTAAACTACCACGGATTGTTGGGGTTGCTGCAGAACTTTGAGAAGGATCACCAACTCCATAAGGAGTCGGTGAATGTAGTGGGAGGGTCTTCTTCTCGTCGTCAACCCTTTGGGAAGGGGAAGAAGAACAAGAAGAAGAAAAATAAGAAGGTGCAATCTCATGCTGGGACGGTAGCACAGGGTCAGACCAAGAAGCGCAAGTATGACCAGAGCCAGGCGGAGTGCTTCTTTTGCAAGAAGCAAGGACATTGGAAGAGGAACTGTCCTCAATACATTGCCTCCCTGGACCCGAACAGGCCAAAGAAGAAGCAAGGTAATTATATGATAACTCCTTGCAACTTTTCAATTTGTGATACTACTGCCTGGGTATTGGATACCGGAAGCCCTTATCATATTTGTAATTCGATGCAGGGTCTGCAGGTCAGTAGGAGATTTGATGAAGACGAGAGATTCCTGAACGTTGGAGATGGAAGCAAAGTTCCAGTTCTAGCTTTAGGAATTATGAGTCTTGTAATCAATTCTCGTAATGTAATTCTGAGTGAATGTCACTATTATCCAAGTTTTTTATTAAATATTATTTCTGTAGGCCTTTTGGCCATGTACGGTTATGATTTTTTAATAAAAAAAAATATTTGCAATATCATTTTGAATGGTGTTACAATATTTGTTGGATAATTAAATAATGGAATTTACTTACTATCACAGCCTGTTAATGTGGTTCAAAACTTTGGTAAACGCTCTAGAATAGATAATGTGTCAGAAGTCTACCTTTGGCACTGTAGGCTAGGTCATATCAATAAGAACAGGATAAACAGGTTGGCTCAAGAAGGAATTCTTGAAGTTAGTGATTGTGAATCACTTCCAACCTGTGAGTCCTGTCTTCTTAGGAAGATGATCAAGTCACCTTTTACTGGAAAAGGTGAGCGAGCCAGTGAACTCTTAGGTCTGGTACATTCTGATGTATGTGGACCCATGAGCTCAAGTGCAAGAGGTGAATTTTTCTACTTCATAACCTTCACAGACGACCTATCTAGGTATGGGTATGTCTATTTAATGAAGCATAAGTCGGAATCATTTGAAATGTTCAAACTATTCCGAAATGAGGTAGAAAAACAAACTGGAAAGTGTATTAAAACTCTTCGATCTGATCGAGGAGGTGAATACCTTTCCAATGAGTTTCTGACGTATCTAGGGGAGAATGAGATTCTCTCTCAGTGGACTCCTCCTGGAACACCACAGCATAATGGTGTGTCTGAAAGGAGGAATCGGACCCTGTTAGACATGGTTCGATCCATGATGGGGTTTGCTGGTCTGCCGATCTCCCTCTGGGGATATGCGTTCGAATCGGCTTGTTACCTTCTAAATAGAGTTCCGAGTAAGTCTGTAGCCAAAACGCCATATGAGATATGGATAGGACGTAAGCCAGTACTCTCGCACCTTAGGGTTTGGGGGTGTCCGGCTTATGTTAAACGTTTAATTACAGACAAGCTTGGACCTAGGTCTGACAAGTGTAATTTTATAGGGTACCCAAAAGAGACCAAAGGGTATTATTTCTACCTTGCTGATGAGCAAAAGGTGTTTATCAGCCTTAAGGCAATTTTTTTAGAAAATGAGTTCCTTAGTGAAAAAACTGTTGCCTCTAAGGTCGAACTTGACGAAGTTCAACAGGTGGAAAAACTGACACATGTTACTGAACCTGAACCAGATTTGATTAGATCAGATCCGGAGCCCATTGATTATGCACCCTTAAGGCGGTCTGGTAGAGTACCACATCAACCGGACAGATACTATGATTTCTTGATCCGGGATGGTGATCCTGTCGAACTTGATGAAAATGATGAGGATCGATCACCTACATGGATGCAATGCAGAGACCTGACTCTGAGAAATGGCTAGAGATCATGAAATCCGAAATGGAGTCCATGAAGGTCAACGATGTGTGGACATTGGTTGACCCACCCGAAGGAGTAAAACCCATAGGGTGTAAGTGGGTCTTCAAAAGGAAGAGGGGCACAGACGGAAAGGTGGAGACCTATAAAGCCGTCTGGTTGCCAAGGGATATCGTCAATGTTATGGTATAGACTATGACGAGACGTTTTCTCCTGTGGCAATGCTCAAATCCATTGGATTATGCTTGCGATAGCTGCCCATCTAGACTATGAAATCTGGCAGATGGATGTGAAGACAGCTTTCCTAAACGGAGAGCTGGACGAAGAGGTGTATATGATACAACCTGAAGGGTTCACATCCACAGATGAGTCTAAGATGTGCAAGCTACAGAGGTCCATTTATGGACTTAAGCAGGCATCTCGGAGTTGGAACATACGTTTTGATAGGACGATCAAAACGTATGGCTTCGTTAAGAATGAAGAAGAGCCCTGCATTTATAAGTGGGCTAATGGTCCAGTAGTAGTATTTCTTGTATTGTTGTGGATGACATTCTCTTAATCGGGAATGACGTCCCTGCATTACAGGGAATAAAGATTTGGCTATCGTCACAGTTCTCCATGAAGGATCTGGGAGAAGCTTCCTACATCCTAGGGATGAGGATCTATAAGGATAGATCCAAAAAGTTGCTTGGCTTATCCCAGTCCACGTACATTGATACTATGCTGAAAAGGTTCAGCATGGAAAATTTCAAGAAAGGCTATCTACCGATAGGCCATGGAAATTCTCTCTCGAAGAGGGATTGTCCGACAACACCTCAAGAGAGAGAGCGTATGGGTAGGATTCCATATGCTTCGACAGTGGGATCTATCATGTACGCCATGACATGTACACGACCAGATATGGCATACTCACTAGGGGTAGTGAGTAGATACCAATCTGATCCAGGAGAGAATCACTGGAAGGTTGTTAAAACTATCCTGAAGTATTTAAGAAATACTAAGGACCAGTGGCTTATATATGGTGAATCGGACTTGAGACTTATAGGGTTTACAGACTCTAGTTTCCAGTCTGATCGCGATGATAGCAAGAGTGTGTCAGGATTTATTTTTACCCTTAATGGTGGGGCTGTCTGCTGGAAGAGTTCCAAGCAGCACACTGTGGCTGATTCAGTATGCGAGGCAGAGTATATTGCTGCATCAGATGCTGTCAAAGAAGCGGTGTGGCTGAGGAAATTCATCACCGAGCTCGAGTAGCACCCTCCCTTGTTGGTCCAGTTCTGCTCTACTGCGACAGCTCTGGAGCCATTGCTGAGGCGAAGGAACCAAAGGCACACCAGCGGACGAAGCATATTCTGCATCGCTACCATCTCATCCGGGAGATCGTGGATCGAGGTGACGTCGACCTTCAGAAGATCGACGGGAAGGAGAACCTGGCCGACCCATTCACTAAAGCCATTGCGGTGAAGGAGTTCAACGACTATAAGTCGAAGATGGGTATTAGATACTGCACCGATAGGCTTTAGGCCAAGTGGGAGATTATTGGGAATAGTGTCCCAAAGCCAATCGTCAGCCTGTTGACGGTTGTGCTCCTTTTGTATTAGTACATGAATTACAAATAAATAAAAGTTATTTTGATATTTTTTCATCACAAATATTTCATCTTCTAATGAACTCCTGTGTTGTGGTGGAGTCCTTAGGACTATTTAGACTCGACAAAGGAGGATTTGTCGCTTAGTCCTTA
This sequence comes from Elaeis guineensis, assembly GCF_000442705.2. Classification (NCBI taxonomy): domain Eukaryota; kingdom Viridiplantae; phylum Streptophyta; class Magnoliopsida; order Arecales; family Arecaceae; genus Elaeis; species Elaeis guineensis. The sequence continues at coordinate 179,743,100 of NC_025993.2, read as the reverse complement.
AACATGTTCGCGACCAAATGATACGTTGTTACCAAGGACGACAACGTTTATCGAGCATAGGTCGTTGTATGCCATATGGGTTGGTTGTCCTCATAACCAAAGAGTGTGGAGACACTGGTATGGCATACAGGTGAGATGTAATGGTACATCTGCACTGAACGTGACCAACTCCGGAGCTATTTCTGTTGTCAAGATTTGCTCCGATGGGATATGGGTATAAATATCCTCCGATCTGAGACCGCCACGGTGACTTGCAAGCAACTCACTGCACTTAGCACTGGACTACCTGAATTTCTATTCAATGACGGAAGGCTGCTGGGTGTAGTCAAGTACTTGACTTGTCGGTGCGTGTGTCAAGATGGGATTGACCACTCCAGTTTAGGAGCTGTGTACAGTCGTGTTTCAATTTAGCAAAATCTTGGCCAGGGTAGTCCTAGTGAGGAGTCACAGGACTAATTGAGTTGAGCATAATTCGGATGATATCATCAGGGTTGACAGTTTAACCCTGAGTCATCCTAAACACAGGGGTCAAAAGGGATGAATTATACGGTAACCATATTCACGTAGGTTCTGAATGTTGCGATTGCGATTATTCGACCTATCCGGTCGTCGGATACCATTGCTAGATGGTCACTTCGATTAGTACAGGAATTGGTTCCTGTGCTACCGACTTAGATTCGAACCTGTGGGGTCACACACATTAGTGGTTCCTTTCTGATCAGATGGCTGATTATGAGTCTTATGTGTCTGGGACTCTATGATTGAGAATTAGGATTCTCTGATCATGAGTTCCACACATTTTGGGTACCGGAGATCAAAATTTTGAATTTTAAATTTTGAATTTGAAATTTGAACTCTTTGATCAGGGTTTCATATCGATGATCTCTGATGCCTGATTGCCCATCGGATTTGGACTCAATATTTATGAGAGGTTTAATTAGTGATTTGATCACTAATTAACTCAATTTGATTGAGTAATTATTTTTGGATCAAGTCCAATTGAATTGGATTCAGTTTGGATTGACCCGATTAGGTTAAATGTTGACCTAATCGCTAAGGTGTTTAGTCCCTGATTTGATCAGGGGTTAGGTTTAGTTAATTCCTGATTTGATTAGGATTTTATTGAGTCTAATTAAGCCTAATTAAGTTAGATTTAATTTATTCTAATTGTGCTTAACCTATTTAGATTAGATTGGCTCAATTAGGTTCAAACCACCTTGACTTTTCTCCCTGCGCCACCTCACTTCTTCTGTGCATATTTAAATTCACGAGAAGCAACTTCTCATGAATTTTCTCCACACAGAAGCCATCCCACGCCCACCCTTGTGCGCCAAATATCTGGATAAAAATAAGTTGGTTGGCCATTCAAATTCAAAAGAAAGTTTGAATTTGAATGAGCAACCAACTAATCCATGCACCATGGTCTTATCTTGTGCGCCCCATATTTTACACGAGAAAATGTTTCTCGTGTAAACTCTCCACACACAAATCAACTCACGTCCCTTCTCTTCTCATGCACAAGTGGATAGGGATGAGTTGGTTTTGCATTTGAATTCAAATTTGATTTGAATTCAAATGTGCAACCACTTATCTTTATCCTCTCACGCGGATAAGACACGTTCGACATTGTTTTAAAAAGAGGAGAAAGGTGGGACGTGCGTAGAAATTTTAAGAGAGAAACTTTGGGGCGTGAAGAAAGTTTGTGCACAAGGTGAAGGTCCAAAACTGATGCGTAGTCGTTGATAGCACCAAAAATAACTCTACTCACTACGTAGGTAGGATGAGTCGAGATCGTATCCTCAGGGACCTTTGGCTAAGTTGAAATTATAAGGTAAAAGAAAGAAGCATTGTTTTTTATTTAGAAAATAAATTATCTTAAAATTGAGGTAATTAAAAAATAAAGAGCTCGGGAGTTTTGAATTAATTTGCACTAGCAGAATTGTATCTCTTTTTTAACTAAATAGATGTGATTAATCTCAGAAAAAATACCTGTCTTTCCTCGGCACGCTCCGTACCCGTAGATCACAGCGCATCTCCGGAAAGTACTAGGTAAACAACTCTTCTTTCCTCGGCACGTCCCGTATCCGTAGATCACGGCGCGTCTCCAGAAAGTAAAAGTTGTTCCTAATATTAATCTAACAAGAAAGCATAAATAAAAGCATATGAAAGGGAGCAAATAAAGAACTCATGACAATTTAAATAAAAAGCATAATCTTTATTGCATATAAAGAAATACAATAAAGTTTAGAACAATAAACCATCTCTGTGTCGTTACAAAATTTCTTCTCCACTCCCGAGACTGCTAGCCTAGCTGCTCATGAAGTAGTCCCTTTCTATTCCTCTATGCAAGGCTCTAGAAGAATTTCTGGACTCCCCCTCCAATGAGAGTACAAAAGTCTTTTTATAGGTGTTAGGAGGGAGGAGTTTTACATGATTTTTCGATGTGGGACTAAAAAAATACAAATCTTTCAAAACATTTCTAAATATTATTTTTTTCCTTATTTTGAACTTGTCTGCAGTGCGCCCACACCCGCGTCAGCGCCCGTCCCGCATCCACGCCCGTGCCCGTTCCCGCACGTCCATGTCGCATCCCGTTCCGCACGTCCACGCCGCGTCCCTGCGTCCACGCTCCAGTTTTCTTTTGTTTTGAATCCATGTCAAACTGCCCAAATTTTGGATCCACGTGAAACCGCCCAGCCTTTGAATTCACGTGAATCTTTCTTTCTTTTTTTTTATATTTCAAAAAGAAACAAAAGTTCCTTCGTAATGACATCTATATCCTTTTTGGATTTCTTGCATAGTATCTTCATTTTCTATAATACCGAATGCGTCTTTCTTTTATTTTAATTTTATTTTAAGTCTAATTTTCTTCAAACTTGAGTCTTTTTGATCTATGAATTGGACTCTTTGTATCGGCGATCACCTTTCCTATAAAACATAGAAAGAAACATCAAATTCTTAATAAATAAATAAATTAAATAAATTTTTTTAATTTAAAATACTTAACTTAAGTGTTTATCACATCCCCCAACTTGAATTTTGCTCGTCCTCGAGTAAAATAGATATATCAGCATTGTGTACCGACTTGATTTTGAATAAAAAGTAGGTTAGGCATCCCAAAAGGTAGATGTTACTTGGTCAGACCATTAAAGAGATATTTTATTGGATTATCAATTTGACCCAATTAGTGGCTGAGTATTAACTAAAGAAATTTCAGAGCTTTTCTTTCACCAACTCTCCACTTTACTCTTTAAATCCTCTAACTTAATAAAAAGAGGTTTATTATCTTCTTGCAATTTAGTCTCCTTAATATATATATATATTATTTTTTTTTTTTTTTTAACATTGCTACCTTTTTACGCGAACCACAACGCTTACTTAGGCGAAAGGGCCCGGTTACTCAGTAGGAGACCAATGTTGTTTTTTCTTTCTTTTTTTTTTTTTTTTTTTTTTTTTTTTTTTTTTTTTTTTTTTTTTTTGCATACCTCGATCTTTCCACCCAATTTCTCATGAAGCAGATTTTTTATTGAGATCAGTAAGAAGAAGGTTGTAAATCACTCCTAAAATTTGATCTAGTTTAAACCCTACCATTCATTGGGTTTTCTTAATAATTTATTCCTCAGTATCTCTAAAATTATCTTGACCGTTAATCATTCATTTATTAGGATGCCTAATTGACTCTTAATCAAAATTTGAATACACAAAACTAATTATTTCTGACCATACTCGAGGATTTGATTAATTTCCCCCCCCAACTTAATCTACATTGTCCTCAATGGAGTAGAAAAGCAAAGAAAATAAAAGGAGAGAGTGCACCTGAGATAATTTTGCTTCAGAAGTTGAAGATAGCTTCATTGATTAATAGGCTCTTGTTCTAAATTCCTGCAGCTGCGATAAAGTAAAAAAAAAAAAATATGAAATCGTTGGGTTGCCTCCCAACAAGCGCTAACTTTTACGTCTTCAGTCAGACTGAATTTAGTATTATGGCAGTTTTGGATCCACTAAATCAACAGATTCAATTAATTCTCCATCACTAATTCCATCTATGTAAGGTTTCAATCGCTGACCGTTCACTTTAAAAGTGTTCCCCTGTTTAGGATTTTTGAGTTCTATAGCTCCATGAGGAAATACCTGAGTTACAATGAAAGGTCCGTCCCAACGTGAGCGAAGTTTTTCAGGAAACAGACGCAACCTAGAATTGAAGAGCCAAACTTTTTGATTAGGCTCGAACGTTTTTCGTGCAATAAATTTATCATGATATGCTTTAGTTCGAGCCTTATAAATTTTGACACTCTCATATGCTTCATTGCGTAGCTCTTCAAGTTCATTTAATTGGAGTCTCCTATTGGAACCTGCATTTTTCATATCAAAGTTAAATTGTCGTATGGCCCAAAATGCACGATGTTCCAATTCCACCGGCAAATGACAAGCTTTTTCGAATACAAGTCGATAGGGAGACATTCCTATGGGTGTTTTAAAAGCAGTACGGTAAGCCCATAATGCATCGTCTAAGCGAAGAGACCAATCCTTTCTATCGGGCCTAACCATCTTTTCTAGGATATGTTTAATCTCCCTATTTGACACCTCTACCTGACCATTAGTTTGGGGGTGATATGGTGTGGCCACTTTGTGTGAAATATTATATTTTTTCATAAGTGCTTCAAAATGTTTATTCGTAAAATGAGTCCCCCCATCACTAATGATCACCCTTGGGAAGCCAAATCGACTAATGATATTTCGTTGGATAAAACTAATTACAATTTTATTATCATTAGTCCGTGTAGCTATTGCCTCCACCCATTTTGATACGTAATCAACTGCCACTAGAATATATTCAAATCCAAATGAGGCTGGAAAAGGTCCCATGAAATCAATCCCCCAAACATCGAAAATTTCTACTACTAAAATGGGGGTCAGCGGCATCATATCCTTCTTGGATAAATTTTCTGTTTGCTGACATCGCAGACAACTTCGGCCAAATTCATGTGCATCCTTGAAAAGCGTTGGCCAATAAAACCCACTCTGCAGTACTTTTGCTGCAGTTTTTCTTCCACTAAAATATCCCCCACATGCCGAAGAATGGCAAAAAGTGAGAATGCTTTGGAATTCACTTTCGGGGACACAACGGCGAATAACTTGGTCAGGACAGTATTTGAATAGTTCAGGGTCTTCCCAGAAATAATGTTTAATTTGCGAGAAAAATCGATCCTTTTCTTGTTTTGTCCAGTGAGAAGGTACTTGTCCTGTTGATAAGTAATTGACAATATGGGCAAACCATGGAGGACGGCTAGAAGAGATTGCAAAGAGTTGTTCGTCAGGAAATTTTTCTTTGACCTCATCTATGCCTATCGTGTGTTCAACTAAGATCCTGGAGATGTGATCAGCTACCACATTCTCAGAACCCTTCTTATCTCGGATTTCCAGATCAAATTCTTGTAAAAGAAGGATCCATCTGATCAAACGCGGTTTAGTATCTTTCTTTGAGAGGAGATGTTTCAGAGCCGCATGATCAGAGTAAACTAGAACCTTAGACCCTAACAGATATGAGCGAAATTTTTCAAGGGCAAACACTACTGCTAGTAGCTCTTTTTCTGTTGTGGTGTAGTTTAATTGGGCATCGGAAAGAGTCTTGCTAGCATAATAGATCACATGTGGCTCCTTATTGATTTTTTGGCCTAAGACGGCACCTATTGCAAAGTCAGAGGCATCACACATAATCTCAAATGGAATGGACCAGTCAGGGGGTTTTATTATGGGTGCTGTTGTCAGGGCTGTTCGTAATGTGTTGAACGCTTTCAAACAGTCTTCATCAAAGACAAATGGTGTATCCTTGGCCAACAGATTGCACAAGGGTCTTGAAATCTTGCTAAAGTCTTTGATGAAGCGTCTATAAAATCCGGCATGACCTAAGAAAGATCGTATTTGTCGGACCGAAGTAGGAGGTGGTAGTTTTGAAATAACCTCAACTTTGGCTTTATCTACCTCGATCCCTTTTTCAGAAATAATATGTCCTAATATAATTCCTTTCCGCACCATGAAATGGCTCTTTTCCCAACTTAGGACAAGATTTGTCTCCATACACCGTTTAAGTACTTTGGAAAGATTATGGAGACAATCCTCAAAGGTGGTTCCAAACACAGAAAAATCATCCATAAAAACTTCAAGACATTTGTCCACCATATCCGAAAAAATGGCCAGTATACACCGTTGAAATGTAGCGGGTGCATTGCAAAGCCGAATGGCATACGCCGAAAAGCGAAGGTGCCATAGGGGCAGGTGAAGGTAGTCTTTTCTTGATCATCCGAAAATACAGGTACTTGATTGTACCCTGAATAACCATCAAGAAAACAGTAGAAACTTTGTCCTGCTAACCGTTCTAGGATTTGATCGATGAAGGGCAATGGAAAATGATCCTTCCTAGTAACGGCATTCAGTTTTCTATAATCTATGCATACTCGCCATCCAGATGATATGCGAGTTGGAAGTAGTTCACCTTCTTCGTTCTCCACCACAGTAATACCAGATTTCTTAGGTACTACTTGAGTGGGACTGACCCATTTACTATCGGATATGGGGTAGATGATTCCAGCATCTAACCACTTTACCACCTCTTTCTTTACTACTTCACGCATGTTTGGGTTCAATCTCCTCTGCATATCTCGATGGGGTTTGGCATTTTCCTCAAAATGAATATGGTGCATGCAAATGGAGGGGTCAATTCCTTTTAAATCGGCAATGGACCAACCGATAGCCTCTTTATGTTCCTTCAGAATACCAACCAATTGTGCTTCCTGATTAGGGGTCAAGTCTGATGCAATGATTGCCGGGAGGGTGTCATTGAGTCCTAGAAATACATACTTAAGCGTAGCAGGAAGAGGTTTCAATTCTAACGTAGGTGGTGATTCTAAAGATGGGACTATTGGTGTACTGGCTAATGTGGGCAATGGCTCATACTTGATTGTCCATGGAGGAGTGGTTTTATCATGTGGTGTATCTAACAAGATGTTAACTTCTTTCCTATATTCCTCAAAGTCACACACTCCAAAGTGAGCCAAGCAAGTATCTAAGGGGTCTGGTGCTAGAATTATGGGTGTTGCATCTTCTATAATATCTTCTAGTGTATCTACTTCGAAGCAACTATCCATTGATGGTCCTTGGGAAGCACCAAACACATTCAGTCTTAGTTTCTTATTCCCAAACGATACGTCCATGACTCCTGTCCTACAATTAATGCATGCATTTGCCGTAGCTAGGAAGGGTCGTCCTAAGATAATGGGAATTTGTCTGGGGTTGCCACTTAATTCCATATCGAGAACCAGAAAATCAACTGGAAAGTAAAACTCATCTACCTTGACCAAGACATCCTCAAGCATTCCACGTGGTTCCTTAATTGATCTGTCGGCTAACTGCAGTGTGACTGATGTGGGTTTCAGTTCTCCAAATCCAAAAAGTTCATACACCGAACTAGGTAAAAGATTCACACTTGCCCCTAAATCCAGAAGAGCTTTTTCAATGTGATAATCTCCTATAACACAGGAAATGATGGGGGCTCCTGGGTCCTTAAGCTTTGGAGGAGTGGCATGCTGGAAGACAGAACTAGCCTGTTCAGTGAGACGTACTTTCTTTGGGATTTGTGATCTAGATTTACGTTTTTGGGTGCACAAATCCTTCAAAAATTTGGCATAAGCAGGGACCTGTTTGATTGCGTCTAGAAGGGGAAGATTAATTTGGACTTGCTTAAACAATTCCAACATCTCATCGAGTTTTCCTCCCTTCTTATCTGCAGGAATAGGGGCTTTCAGGGCATCCGAAAATGGGGCTTTAGGCAAGTAAGATGATTCCGGTGCAGTTGGTTCCTTCTCTATTTTCAGGTCCTCCTTGTTCTTGGGTGATTTGGATTCGGTTAGAGATTTAGGGTCGGTCTCATTGGTTTTACTAGTGTGTTCAATGACCTTCCCACTTCTCAGAGTCATGATTGATTTGGCATGTTCAGAAAAAGCTTCTGGGTATTAGAACTCTCAATCACAAATTGCCCTCTTGGGTTGCTCTCTGGTTGGCTAGGTAATTTTCCTCCTTCCCTCCTACTGAATGCAGTTGCTAGTTGACCTATTTGGGTCTCTAGCTTAGCAATGGATTGTGTGTGGGAGTTAAGGGTCTGAGTGTTGACTTCTAATCTTTCTAGTGCTTTCAGACTTTTTCCTTAAAAGCTGAGCTGTGACCAGTAGTAGACGGTTGAGGAACATTTTGAAATTGATGGTATGGTCCATGCCTATATGTTGGGTCTTGATATTGAGGTCGAGGTGTGGCAGGACCAACCACTGGTTGTGGTCTCCAGGAAAAATTTGGATGGTTTCTCCAGCCGGAGTTATAAGTGTTCGAATATGGATCGTTTCCTGGTCTGCGAGCTTGTTGGACTTGCTGAACCTGCTCGTGCACAAACTCAGGAAATTGGGTGCGGCTGGGCATTCACTAACAAAATGGTTTGGACTTGCACACAATGCACAAACTTCTTGGATTGGATTAGGTGGAATCGGGGATTGTCCAGTGTTTAGAAGACGATCTAATTTTTGGGACAGTTCATCTACCTTTTGATGGATATCTATGGCATTTTCTACTTCATATATTCCACCTCTTTTTGAGTTTAACATGGGTTTATCTCTAATAGAGGCAGACATATGATGTAATGAATTTTCACTTAAAATTTCAAACAGTTGCCATGCCTCATCCTCACTTTTTAGCATAAATGTCCCACCGCATGATGCATCGACCATTTGTCGATGTCTTTCAGAGAGCCCATCATAAAAACATTGGATTAACTGCCACTTGGGTACAGCATGGTGGGGACATTTTCTAATAAGGTCTTTTAATCTCTCCCATGTTTCATGAAATATTTCTCCATCTAATTGGGAAAAACTAGTTATGGCTTTCCTTATTTGATTAGTTTTTTCTATGGGAAAATATTTCTTGAGAAACTCTCCTTGCAGCTGGTCCCAGGTTGATATAGTCATGGAATCCAAAGTATGTAGCCAGTATTTGGCTTTGTCCTTAAGTGAAAAAGGAATAATTTCAACCTAAGAGCATCATCGGAGAAGTTGTGAATTTTGACAGTTGAGCATATCTCAAGAAATTCTTCAAGATGTTTATAAGGGTCTTCATTACTAAGTCCATAAAATGAAGGTAACATTTGATTATACTGGACTTAATTTCATATTGAGTGGCCTCCACAGGGGGTACTTGAATACAAGGAGAGTAGGTATATGTGGAAGGAGTAAAGTACTCCTTCAATTGCTTGGGTGGATCATTCTCCTGATTTCGGTCCATCTTTTTATGTCTGTTGGCTCTAAAGGTTCTTTCTATTTCTGGATCAAAAGGTTGGATTTCTGGTCGTAACGATCTACGGCCAAGCATACACCTTACAATTATACTGTAGAGCACACACAGAAAATTTTTTTTTTTATAATATATATTTTTATAATAAAGTGAGAAAAGAATGAAGAAAATCTAAAGAGAAGAACCTAAGAATCTTAAATCTATGAAAAGGAAGAAATTAATTAATGTTTAGATGTTAATTGCAATCAACTTAAACAATCATAGACTCTCTATCCTAGGTTAACTTAGATCTAGACAGCTCCTAACTTTCAAGATTGCTTTTGAGCACTCCAAGCTCAAGACTGACTAACTGACTCGGCCAGGTAAGCGTAAGATGTGGGAGGTTCCCTGCTCGTTGCTTTCCTTAGACACCAACTAAGTTGGCCAGGTCAGTCAACGAACCAATTGAAAACCACTTTCTTTAACCACTTGCCTTAGACACCGAGCAATTAACCAATCCGCACTCGGTTCAACTCTAGAGCTTTCTTATCCTATTGAGCTCGAAATTCCTAGGGCTGACGTCTAGTTGATTTTAAATTAAGGTCTAGGTTATGCAAATGCAAGGGAGTGATTTGTGGGCCAAGGAAGGGTGATCAAATCCCCACCTTATCTGGTTAATGGGTTATTACCCTTAAGATCAATTATGGAGATGCAATGCAAAGAAACAAGGTGTCCAATCAGGTTAGAAATTTTTATATTTGAGGTTACGCTATTTTAGTTAAGTGTTATGAAATGTCAGTGGTTTTTTTTTTATATAATTTTATCTTTTTATATATATTTTTTAATTTTTTTTTAGTTTTGCAAGAAAATAAATTTAAGTGATTAAGTCTAAAAAGCAATAAATCACTGGGCTATGAAAAGTAGCAAATTATTCTAAGCAGCAAAATTCCTAAGTAGTAAATTAGTTATGCAAGGTAATTCTGTAATTATGCAAATAAATTATCTAGCTAGAAAGCACTGAAAAAAAATTTAAAACGAGAAATAAAAACTGAAAAGTATTTTTTTTTTTTTAAAAAAAATTTTCAATTTTTTAATTCAACCGTGCCAAGATCCCCGGCAACGGTGCCAAAATTTGATGCGTAGTCGTTGATAGCACCAAAAATAACTCTACTCACTACGTAGGTAGGATGAGTCGAGATCGTATCCTCAGGGACTTGGGCTAAGTTGAAATTGCAAGGTAAAAGAAAGAAGCGTTGTTTTTGATTTAGAAAATAAATTATCTTAAAATTGAGGTAATTAAAAAATAAAGAGCTCGGGAGTTTTGAATTAATTTGCACTAGCAGAATTGTATCTCTTTTTTAACTAAATAGATGTGATTAATCTTAGGAAAAATACATGTCTTTCCTCGGCACGCTCCGTACCCGTAGATCACGGGCGTCTCCGGAAAGTACTAGGTAAACAACTCTTCTTTCCTCGGCACGCCCCGTATCCGTAGATCACGGCGCGTCTCCGGAAAGTAAAAGTTGTTCCTAATATTAATCTAACAAGAAAGCATAAATAAAAGCATATGAAGGGAGCAAATAAAGAACTCATGACAATTTAAATAAAAAGAATAATCTTTATTGCATATAAAGAAATACAGGAAAGTTTAGAACAATAAACCATCTCTGTGTCGTTACAAAATTTCTTCTCCACTCCCGAGACTGCTAGCCTAGCTGCTCATGAAGTAGTCCCTTTCTATTCCTCTATGCAAGGCTCTAGAAGAATTTCTGGACTCCCCTCCAATGAGAGTACAAAAGTCTTTTTATAGGTGTTAGGAGGGAGGAGTTTTACATGATTTTCCGATGTGGGACTAAAAAAATACAAATTTTTCAAAATATTTTAAATATTATTTTTTTTCTTATTTTGAACTTGTCTGCAGTGCACCCACACCCGCGTCAGCGCCGTCCCGCATCCACGCCCGTGCCCGTTCCCGCACGTCCACGCCGCGTCCCGTTCCGCACGTCCATGCCGCGTCCCTCATCCACGCCCAGTTTTCTTTTGTTTTGAATCATGTCAAACCGCCCAAACTTTTGGATCCACGTGAAACCGCCCAGCCTTTGAATTCACGTGAATCTTTCTTTCTTTTTTTTTATATATTCCAAAAAGAAACAAAAGTTCCTTCATAATGACATCTATATCCTTTTTGGATTCCTTGCATAGTATCTTCATTTTCTATAATATCGAATGCGTCTTTCTTTTATTTTAATTTTATTTTAAGTCCAATTTTCTTCAGACTTGAGTCTTTTTGATCTATGAATTGGACTCTTTGTATCGGCGATCACCTTTCCTGTAAAACATAGAAAGAAATATCAAATTCTTAATAAATAAGATAAATTAAATATAATTTTTTAATTTAAAATACATAACTTAAGTGTTTATCAAAAACCTTCCGAGAGAAAAAGAAAGAAAATTGAGCGCAGGGTTTCTAGTGTGTACCTTAGGATTTCTACCTAGGATTTGGGAAGTGAGATTGGTGTGCCACGAGTGTCGTGAGTCCACCAAATTTCAAGGAGAAATCCATCAGCCTCTCAAGCAACTGTGCAAATAATCCGAAGCATTCGAGGAGTCGGCACACATTGATCGAAGGAGTTCGATCAACATCTGCCATCAAAAGGATGAAATCACGAACTAGCATTCGTGAGGAGCTGATCAGACGGGAGCTTCATGTGGATGATCCGCAGAGGCCAGACATTTATGTGGCTGTGACGTGACGATCAGAGCCCTCCGATGGTGATCAGATTGCGGTGATCGACTACCCGCAAAAGGTGATGTATTCTGAACACAGTACTATAAAAGGTTTACTGATTCAAATTTGAATTTCAAATTTAAATGCATGCTGTTGTATCATATTTAGATCCTAGTGTAGGGTTAATTAATATTAATTAATGAGATTAATTAATAATTCTGCTGTAAAATAGTAATTTTGAAAAAATTTTAAAATTACCATTTTGCCCCTGCACAAAATTTTCGCTACATCATACTCATGAATTTCGAAGAGGTAGTCATCGACTACGCCCTTCGGTTCAACTTTAAAGCCTCGAATAATCAAGCCGAATATGAAGCACTTTTGGCCGGCTTGAAGATAGCCAAGGAGCTTGAGATTTACAGTTTGAAGGTCTTCACCGACTTATAACTGATCGCTGGATAGGTCAAGGGTGAATTTGAGGCCTGCAACCCCATTATGATGAAGTACCTTCAGAAGGTGAAAGATTTTACGACAAGCTTGAAATATTTCAAGATCTTTCACATTTCCATAACCGAAAATGCTCAGACCGACATACTTTCACGACTGACTACTACCGCTTTCAACTCGTTGGGTCAGACATTTGTTGAATGCCTCGAACAGCCGAGTATTGATAAAGTCGAGGAGGTATTGCAGCTCATTATCGAACCAAGCTGGATGGATCCGATCGTTCAATACCTGACCGATGGGACCCTTCCTGCAGACTTCTCAGAGGCTAAACGACTCCAATGGATGGCCTCTCAATATGTAATAATGAATAGTCATCTTTACAAAAGGTCTTTCTTTCTCCTCTTGCTGAAGTGTTTAGGACCTACAGATGCCGACTATGCACTTAGAGAAGTGCACAAAGAGATTTGCGAAAATCACTTGGAGGGCAAGTCTCTAGCTTATAAAGTTCTACGACAAGGATATTATTGGTCCACCATGAAAAAAGATGCAGCTGAACTCGTCCGAAGGTGTGAACCATGTTAAAAGTATGCAAATATACAACATCAATCGGCTAGTCAGCTGACGTCGATTGTAGCACCATGGTCCTTCGTACAATGGAAGATTGACATACTTGGTCCTTTTTTTCTGGCATCTGGATAGACAAAATTCATAGTGATCGTCATCGACTACTTTACCAAATAGATAGAAGTCAAATCTCTGACGCAAATCACTGAAAGCAAGATGTAAGACTTCATTCAGAAATTCATCATTTACAAATTCAATTTGCCACACACTATCATCACTGACAATGGTTGACAATTTGACAATCAAAATTTTAAAAAAATTTATGCAAAATTTCATATTACGCATAAACTCACGTCGGTCGGCTATCCACAGTCAAATGACAAGGTGAAGTAACCAACCAGACAATCCTACGCGGGCTAAAAATCGATTGAATAAAGTCAAAGACCTCTGGATAGAAGAATTATATCCGATCTTATGGGCATATCGAATGACTCTCCACATACCAACTGGAGAATCCTCCTTCAATTTAGCTTATGGGATAGAAGCAATGATACCACTTAAGATCGGATTGCCGTCAACAAGAGTGGAGCAATACAGCGAGCCGAGTAACTCTGAATGTTGGAGAGCCGACTTAGATCTCCTTTCAAAACTCCGATAGCGAGCTCAAATTTGGATGGCTGTATATCGGCAAAGGATATCCGATATTACAATGCAAGAGTCAAGTGAAGGTCTTTCGACTAGAAGATTTAGTCTTAAAAAAGTAGAAGTCTCAAAATCTCTGGATCAAAAAAAATTATCTCCAAACTGAAAAAGACCTTACAAAATATCAAAAACTCTTAGATCGGACGCATATCGGCTAGAAACTATCGAAGGGTCGGCGATTCTCCGAACATGGAATGCTGACAATCTGAAGATATATTATCAATAAAGTTGTTGATATATATATTATTTAAAATACAATCAGAATTTCAAAATCACAAGTCTAATCAACTACTGGCTATATGTCAGCTTCCACTGTCAAAGTCGAGCTACCTACTGTATTTTGACACGAAGTTTATCTCAGCCTCCACTATAATAATCGAAGAATCAACTACTTCGGTGATGATTGTATTCGATTCTCATACAAAAATTGATATACCGACTGCAATCTCAACCGACATCGACTACACAGACTTTCACTGTAAAAGCCGTAGTGCCGATTATATCTCGATTTTAATGTCAGCTTTTCACTGTAAAAACTGACCACAGTCGAAAGACTAATATACCGACTTAGTCCTAACTAAGCAGAATGGAATGTCAAAACGATCAAAGTGGATTGAAATTATACCGACTAGACTACGATCAGTCGAGGGATATTCGGCTTGCCACCGATTATCAGATAATTCGATGTACAAGCCCGACCAAATGTCGGGCATAGGATATTTGACTTACAATCGTTATCCTAATTTCTATCAAGTACGTCAAAACGACTGTGCGACTAACGGATGTTCTACAAGTCCTATCGAATGATCGGATCACCGATTAATGTTCGGTGACTACTTTACATTGCAGACATTACAAATAATATTTCAGACGAATAAAGTTCAAACTTAGAAGAAAAATGCTTTCATTCATTGCCAAAATAAGAAGTTATAAAATTGGATCAAAATCTGATTACAGGTATCTGATTACAAAAAAAGAAAGAAAAATACACCGACTAAGCTTCGTTATCGTTCCTTTATTCAGGTGTAGCATCATTAACTTGAACAATTTGGGCTCAGTCAGTGCTTCTTCTTGAGTCGGAGTAGTTTCTTCTTCAGCAACTCCGTCTTCCGATCTTAGAGGGACGATATTGCTCAAATTGAAGTTCGAATATAATTTTTTGACCGCATCTCGGCCGTCTTCATACCCGATGCAGTACGAAGCGAAGCCATTTTGAGGATCTCTTTCCTATATTCTTTCGAACCTTAGAAATCCTCAACTACCCGACCCAGTGCTTCTCTTACCGACTCTACTTCTGCCTTGGCCAAATCAGCATCGACTCGAGCAGAGGATAATTCTTCTTCGACCAGTGCCAACAATTCTAGGCTGGCCCGATGACGTTCACGTTCAGCTTCGAGTTCTTCGATGCATTCGTCTCGCTCTCGTCGAAGCCGATGGGTAGAATGCTTCTTGCTCTTGACCTGTGATTCAAGAGCTGAAATAGCTCCGTGAGCCGACGCAAGTTCGGCCCCTGAGGATGCGAAGTCGTCAGTTAGTCGGAAAACCTCCTCCTGAAGTTTGGCTTCCTGCTCTGCTGCCGACTTGAGTTGTTCAAGTGCAGTCGCTTTCTCAGCATCGGCGGCTGCCACCTTATTCTTCCACGCACTGCGGATGTCGACGAACTTTATGTAGCCGACCTCTAGGTCAGACATATCATGGATCAACTGCAGACAGAGGATAAGTCGGGTTAAAAAAAAGAAGAAAGAAAGTTTATCAAAGAGACTTACCCCGATAATGATCGGATAAAAGAACGAAAATATTTCGACCACCGATCGTTTCCTCTGACGCTCCCAATCAGCCAAAAGGAGAGTCATCTGGCACAGTCATTTGGCTAGTACAGAATTAGCCAGGATCGATTCATCAAATACCTCATTAAATATCTTCAGAGCATCACCCTCTGACTCGCTACTGATTGTCGCTGCAGTAGTCCTCGTCTGATCCCTGAGTTGAGAGCAATCTTTGACTAGATGCCTCAGCTCATCACACCAATAATATCTGATCTTGCTCAAGTCCCTTATCCTAGACTTGGACCGTCCTCATCGTAATCTCCTGTCACTCCATCTACCACCTCCTACTCTTCAGAAATCACCAAAGCTGAGATGCTACCTGAGCTCAAAGCTGGGTTCTCCCTCTTGAGAACCTCATTCTGAAGAATCACCACGGTGACCTCGTCTATCTTGATAGTACTTTTTTTCACTAGAAGAGCAGTCACTAAGGACTCATACAAAGAAGAAAGCGATGCTAGAAAGACCAACGTCCTAGTCTTCTCCTCAACTTTCTCGCCTATACTGAAGAGGTCGGTGAGAATCTTCTGAAAGTATCTGAGATGCTCCTGCATGCTCTGTCTCTCAGTCATCTGCAACTGGTAGAACTGCCTCCAGAGAAAGAGGGTGTTGGTGAAAGACTTTGCCATATATAATTCCTCAAACTTCGACCACAGTATTGTCAAAGAAGTTTCGCCAAGCACATGGATTACCACCTCATCAACTACATATAAGCAGATCATACTCACCGTCTGCATCTGGAGCCACCTCCAATCCTGTATCACTATGGTAGTCGATTTCTCCTCACACAAGAAGCATCGATCAACCTTATTGGATGAGCACGTCCTTCATCCTTGCCTATCATAAGGAGAAATTACTCTTTCCATCAAATCTGTTGATCTCCATCTTGATTAAGCCTGTCTTCTTTATCTTCAATCTTGCTCACCACCCACAATCTGTGTCTTAGTACCATCTCGCTCTGATACTACTTATTGGAGATGTCTGCAGGATACCACCTCCACAGAATCTTTTCGATACCGCGCATCGTACAGAAAAAAAAAGAAGAAATAAAATAGAAACAATCAAATATGTAGATCAGTCAAAAAAGGCTCGTCTCCACGGGGCATGCAAGCTTCACTATGAAAAAAAAAATTACAAAAGGAGATCACACCCTCAACCCTCATACACCAAATCTCTCCCTCACAAAAAGCTCTTTCTCACAAAATTCTCTTTCTAGGAAGACCCCCCGAACCTTGAAGCGATCTTGTCTGCTGCCTAACAGTCTGCCCGAAGCACCCTATAGTTCTTCTCTCAATTGGCTGCTGCTACCCTCTGCTTCACGGTTTCAGGTCTCTATCGAACCACCATACCCGTCTCTGTTGCCACAGGTGAGTTTATAGGCCTCAAATCCAAATCAGATTGGAAACCGACTCCTGTTTATGTCAAACTGCCTCTCCAACTGCTAGATCAAGACCGGCTCCAGTCTTAATCATCCGATCGTGCAACATGAGTCCTGATCCACGAAAACTCCTGTACATCGTAAGAAACCAGCCCAAAACATTCTTCGATCCATGGTGGACTGCACAAAATAAGGGAAAATGCCCACCCGATCCATGCGGGTCTCCATGGACCATCAGTCCATGCACCGCGCGTGGACCACGTGGAAAATGTGCGTCGCGCCTGTGGCGCACTCGCCTGGGCCTGGGTCGTGCACCGCATGCGCCTGCGCATTCGCTCGCTAGGCCACATGCTTGCGGCCGTCTCGCATGCCTCGTGCACCCGCTCCACCAATCGCCACCGCCTCCATCACTCCGTAAGTCGTGCCATCTTCTATCGAGCATTTCTCCTTCATCCGATCTCTATTTGGACTGATTTGGGCTCGTTGGACTCGGTTCGTCATTATGGACCTTGTGTGGGCTCAATTTGAATCGAATCTTGAGGTATCAAATCCTAACAATTTTTATCTCGACTCGATATTCGATCTTTCTTAACTCTGAGAGCTTCGAAATCTTCTCGCTCTCAAGCTTAGACAATCGCTGTTGATCATAAATGGACAAATATGGGAGTCGAGCTAGGCTGCTCGATCCCATCTCTATCGTATGTTGTGCTCCTCCTAATCTGAGACCTACTTGGGTTATCATCTTGTGATAATAGAAATCTCACCCTGTGATATCGTCTCTCATCATCTTGAGTCTCACGTCTCGTGCCGACCCACCTCCACCTGAAGCTCCATCTTGCTCTGAACTTCTCCTGGCTTCTGAAGCTCCACCTCATATTGGGCTCCCTGTCAAGTAGTAATGTCCTCTCATCCTCTTCTTTTCCTCCAGAATAACTCTATCACCGTGCAATACCTTCAAGATTCCTCCACCAGCTACCATCCTGTAATCTCTAGAATCCAATCTGCTCAGTAGATAAGATTTCGTCTGAAATTGGATATGTATTGACCTCCCCAATCTTCTCACTATACCATCATGTGTCCTTTAGTTGACCGTCCCAATGCCTCTGATCGCACAGCTGAATCCATCCGACAGATAAATAGTATCCTCACTACTCTCTAGAAGTGAAACTGCTCCTCTCTACAACATACTTGATAGGTGCATGCAGAATCTAAAATCCACTGCTGAGAAAAAGTAAATACCTCATAAGATATCTCCAGGCATCACCCTCTGACTCACTACTGATCGTCGCTACAGTAGCCCTCGTCCGATCTTGAGTTGAGAACAATTTCTGACTAGATGCCCCAAATCATCACATCGATAACATTTGGTCTTGCTCAAGTCTCTCATCCAGGACTTGGACAGTCCTCATCGCGATCTTCTGTCGCTCTATCTATCACTTTCTACTCCTCCAAAAATTACCAAACCTGAGCTGCCACCTAAGCTCGAAGCTGGGTTCTCCCTCCTGAGAACCTCGTTCTGAAGAATCGTCGTGGTGACCTCGTCCATCTTGATTATACTCTTTCTCACTAGAAGAGCAGTCACAAGGACTCATACGAAGGAGAAAGTGATGCTAGCAAGACAGCACCCTGGTCTTCTCCTCAACTTTCTCGCCAACACTAAGGAGATCGATGAAAATCTTCTGAAAGTGGCTAAGATGCTCCTGTATGCTTTGTCCCTCGTCATCCGTCGCTAGTAGAACTACCTCCAAGGAAGAGGTGTTAGTGAAAAATTTTATTATGTACAACTCCTCGAGCTTCGACCACAGCATCATCGGAGAAGTTTTATCAAGCACATGGATCACCACCTCATCTGCTAGATACAAGTGGATCGTACTCACCGTCTGCATTTAGAACCACCTCTAATCCTGCACCTCCATAGTAGTCGGCTTTTCCTCGCACAAGAGAACATCGATCAACTCTTGGTAAATAAGCATGTCCTTCATCTTTGCCTGCTATAAGAGAAATTGCTCTTTCCATCAAATCTGTTGATCTCCATCTTAATTGAGCTTGTCTTCTCCATCTTCAATCATGCTCATTACTGCGCAATCTGCATCCTGGTATCACCTCACTCTGATACCACTTGTTGGGGATATCTGGTCAGGACACCACTCTACAGGATATTTTCGATACTATGCGTCGCAGTAGGAAGAAAGAACAAATAACATAGAAATAATCAAATATGTGGATCAATCAAAAAAGACTCACCTCCACGGGCATACAAGCTTCACTATGAGAAAAGAAAAAAATTACAAGAAGAGATCACACTCTCAACCCTCGTATACCCAATCTCTTCCTCACAAGAAGCTCTCCTCATAAAACTCTCTCTAGAGAAGACCCCCTGAACTCCTGAAGTAACCTCTATCTGCTGTCTGCCAGTGTGCCCGAAGCACCCTATAGTTTTGCTTTCTATTGGCTGCTACTGCCCTCTGCTCCACAGTTTCAAGTCTTTACTGAACCACCATACCCGTCTCTGTTGCCACAGGATGAGTTTATAGGCCTCGAAATCCAAACCGAATCAGAAACTGACTCCTGTTTTTGTCAAACTGCCTCTCCGACCGCCAGATCAAGGCCGGCTCCCATCTTAACCATCCGATCATGCAACATGAGTCCCCGATCTATGAAAACTCCCGTAGACTGTGAGAAACCAGCCTGAAACATCCTTCGATCCATGGTGGACCATCCAAACAAGGAAAAACGCCCACCCGATCCACGTGGATCTGATGGATCGTCAGTCCACGCACTGCGTGTGAACTGTGTGGGAAAATCGCGCAGGCCGTGCCTGTGCGCGTGCCCGCCTGGGCTTGGGCCACACCTGCCCGAGTTTGGGCCACACACCACGTGTGCCCATGCATCCGCGCACTGGGCCACATGCTCGCAGCTGTCCCACACACTGCCATGCACGCCCGCTTCGTTGATTGCCGTCAGCCTCCATCACTTCGTAAGTTGTGTCATCTTCTATCGAGCGTATCTCCTTCATTCGATCTCCGTTTGGACTGATTTTGGGCTCCTTAGGCTCCATTTGTCATCGCAAACCTCGTTATGGGCTCGGTATGGATCAAATCTCAAGGCATCAAATCCTAATAATCTCAATCTTGATTCAATATTCAACCTCCTTCTAACTCTGAGAGCTTCTGAATCTCCTCGCACCCATCCCTGGGGCAATCATCTGCTGATCATGGATGGGCAAACATAGGAGTCAAGCTAGGCCACTCAATCTCATCTCTATCATATACTGTGCTCCTCCTGACCTGAGATCTGCTCGGGGTATCATCCTGCGGCAATAGAATCTCACCCTGTGATATTACCTCTTATCCTCCCAAGTCTCACGTCTTATGCACGATCCACCTCCACTTGGAGCTCCATCTCGCTCTGAACTTCTCCTGGCTTCTGAAGCTCCACCTCGCATCGGGCTCCCTGCCAGGTAGTAATATCCTCTCATCATCTTTTTTTTCCTTCGGAATAATCCTATCACTGTGCAACACCTTCAAAATTCCTCCACCAGCTATCGTCCTGTAGCTTTTAGAATTCAGTCTGCTCAGTAAGATAAGATTCCGTCTGAAATCGAGTATGCATCAGACCTCCCCAATCTCCTCACTACACCATCATGTGTCCTTCAACTGATGGTCTCGATGCTTCTGATCGTATAGCTCAATCTATCTGGTGATAAACAGTGCCCTCACTGCTCTCCAAAAAGTCAAACTGCTCCTCTCTGCAACATACATGATAGGTACATGCAGAATTTAAAATTCACTACTGAAAAAAAATAGATACCTCGTCAGATATCTTCAGGACATCACCCTCTGACTCACTACTGGTCATCGCTGCAGTAGCCCTCCCTGAGTTGAGAGCAATCTCTAGCTAGATGCCCAAACTTGTCACACCGATAACATCTGATCTTGCTCAAGTCCCTCGTTCTGGACTTGGATGCCCTCATCATGATCTTTTGTTGCTTTATCTACCACCTCCTATTCCTCCAAAAATCACCAAAGCTGAGCTCCACCTGAGCTTGTAGCTGGATTTTTTCTCCTGAAAATCTTGTTATGAAGAATCGCCGTGGTGACCTCATCCATCTTGATGGTGCTCTTCCTCACTAGAAGAGCAGTCACAAGGACTCATACGAAGGAGAAGCAATGCTAGCAAGACCAGCATCCTGATCTTCTCCTCAACTTTCTGCTAATGCTAAAGAGGTTGGTGAGGATCTTCTAGAAGTGGCTGAGATGCTCTTGTACACTCTATCCCTCAGTCATCTACAGCTGGTAGAACTACCTCCAAAAGAAGAGGGTGTTGGTGAGAAACTTTATCATATACAACTCCTCGAGCTTCGACCACAGCATTATCAGAAAAGTCTCGTCAAGCATATGGATCACTGCCTCATCCACTAAGTACAAGCGATTGTACTCACCGTCTGTATCTGGAGCCGCCTCCAATCCTGCACCTTCATGATAGTCGGCTTCTCCTCGCATAAGAGAGCATCGATCAACCCTTGCAGGATAAGCACGTCCTTCACACTTGCCTGCCACAAGGAGAAATTGCTCTTTCATCAAATCTGTTGATCTCCATCTTGATTAAGCATGTCTTTCCATCTTCAATCTTACTCACCACCACCGCAATCTACATTCTGGTACCGTCTCGCTTGATACCACTTATTGGGGATGTCTGATCAGGACACTACCTCCACAGAACTTTTTGATATCACATATCATAGCAAGAAGAAAGAAGAAATTAAATAGAAATAATCAAATGCATGGATCAGCCAAAAAAGGCTCGCCTCCATAGGGCATGCAAGCTTCACTATGAGAAAAAAGAAAAATTACAAGAGAGATCATATCCTCAACCCTCGTATACCCAATCTCTCCTTACAAGAAGTTCTCCATCACAAAAGCTCTTTCTCTAGGAAGACCCTCTAAATCCTGAAGCGACCTCTATCTACCGCTGACAGTTTGTTCGGAGCACTCTATAGTTCTGCTCTCTGTTAGCTACTGCTGCCTTCTGTTCTACGGTTTCAGGTCTCTACCGAACTACCATACCCTCTCTATTGCCACAGGGTGAGTTTATAGGCCTCGGAACCCAAATCAGATCGAAAATCGACTCCTGTTTGCATCAAACTACCTCTCCAGCCGTCAGATCAAGACCGGCTCCCATCTTAACCTTCGGATCGTGCAATATGAGTCCTCGATCCACGAAAACTCCTATAACCACGAGAAATCAGCCCGAAACGCCCTTCGGTCCATGGTGGACTGTGCAAACCAAGAGAAAATGCCCGTCCAGTTCTGCGGGTCCCTATAGACTGTTAGTCCATGCACCGCCATGGACTGCATTGGAAAATCATGCGGGCCGTGCCTGCGTGTGCGCCCGTCTGGGCCTGAACGTGCCGCGCGTGTGCCCGCCCGAGCCTAGGCCGCGCACTGCATGCGCCCACACGTTCGCATGTTGGGCCAGGCGCTCACAACTGTCCCACGCATCGCCATGCGTGCCTGCTCTACCGGCCACCACCGACCTCCGTCGTGTCGTAAACTGTTTCATCTTCTATCAAGCATATCTTTTCATCCGATCTTCGTTTGGGCTGATCTTGGACTCGTTGGACTCCGTTTGTCGTCACGGACCTTGCTGTGGACTCAGTATGGATCGAATCTCAAACATCAAATTTTAATATTTATGGAGTTTTGAGTTTTACGGTGCCAGCATTTTCCAATACCCATCTGTATTATTTCAGTTCCACGGAAAGATATTTGCTAAATATTTACAACATGGGCTGCTGGGATTGTGGGGAAAAATCTTTTGAGCAACTTGGTTGTTGGTTTATTTCCTTTGGATCTACTATTAGTTGCTGGATTTTATTCCAATACTTCACCACTCTAGTCTATCTGTGCCGATTTCTTTTCAGAATATTAATCACCAGATGGCACACAGGGAACTCAGACTCATCATGCTTGAGGAAACTACTGCTCATAAACGTTTGCTTCCTTAAAACTTCTTGTTATATATCTAACTTTTATAACAGGCTTTCTTGTTTTATTTCTCAATGTATCAGGACCACTTGGCTCTTTGTGCTGTGTGCCCATTTTTGGTTTTCTTTCACTATGTATATGGGGCCAAAGCAATGCTGTACATATTTTGTTGATGTAATATAATCCTGCTGTTTCCTATAAAAAGAAGAAGAAGAAGATCCATAAAGATCCAATCTTTCCTTTCCGTAGGATTTATATTACGAGGTGTTTCAGGTGACATTCGTTAATTGACTTTCGAATCTATAAATTCAGTAAAAAATTCAGTCTAAATTCTACTAGATATCTAAGCATATTTTTAATATTGAACCATTTTGATCATCATGCTCGTGCTTATAAATTACATCTTGACCGTAGAACTCCTCTTGCGGATGAAACTCGGCGGTGCTCCCTGTATTACTAGTTTGCAGATCTAAGATGCCCCCGAATTGAAGCAAAGCAGCTCAGTCACATCCAAACTTCAATTCCTCCAATAGCACGTATCCTACACAGTGCAGCTGATGTTACGTAAATTTAGTAAGAGCATGGGTTCATATAATGCTCCAAAATCCATGATAATCACGTGTCATGCCCATCATGCCAATATAAAACCAGCGATCTGTCATGCAAAATGAATACCCCCAAACTTTATCCTGTTCGTTAGGACGTCCAAATATACCTACTCTGTTGCACAAGAGCCCTAATCCATGGGCATATTTAACATAACTCCATAAATTCATGATCACACATTAACATAAGCAAACTCCATTAGTAGATAAGGCAGGACCCGCAAACCACATCATCTCATCCGTTATCCATGGATTATGGTGACCTTTTTCCGTCGCTGTAAATGAGACCGCTCCGATATTACTGCATTCCTTTAGGTCCAATGAAACCGCCAGCTGCACCCTTACCCATGCACATAAACGTCACCATTCCTTGGACGTCACATCTGGCGTCACATCGCATATGGTACCCAAGCCAGTCTGGATGCATGCATCTGAGATGTACAACCGTCCGCCTTCGGTGGTCCACCGACTTAGCTTGGGTACGGGTGTGTTAAAGGAGCCCGGATTTTAGACACCCACGTCCACACCCTCCAGCTATGCATGAATGATGCATGTAATGATTTGTAGTTTCGGAATGTGGGCTCCACGTGTTTGGCGGAGGGTGAGCGCAGGTGAGTTTGGGAATGAGTCTGGAAACATCGCCTCGCTGGATCCTGGGGTTTGGTGCCCGGGCATCCTCCTTCCATACATTGCACCGGCCAGCGGCCAGCCGAGAAAACCGAGCCGCGGTCGGGGCGTCGCGTACCCGCCTGCTGCCGCTTTTTTACTTCGGCACGGAGCCCCTCTCTTACTCTCACCACCGGTAACCTTTTCTTCTTCGAAAGACATTATAATATTATGTTATTCAAATGTAGAGTTTCTAAAAACTACTCGACAACCAAAATGAATAACCTTCCATCCCACCTCTTATAATATCTCATCGGGTATTTGTTTTTTCAAAAGTCTAATCCTTGGATCCGCTTATAATAGCTAGGATTTCCCTTCCATCCTAATGTAGCAATTGGAAATACTATTGACCATTATAGCAATTAAACTCGATTAGTTTGAATGAAAATTAAAATATTTTATATGACAACAATTGTTATAGCGATGATAAAAATAGATGGTAATGTGGCATGAAATCAATCTACTTGCCGTGACACGTGCCAAGTAATTTTAAGGGGATTTGAATTCTAGACAATTATGACTTTATTATTAAGGGGATCTAGATAAAGAAAAAAATTATGGTAAATTTGAATTCCTTATTGGATCTATATAAAGAAAAAAGTTACATCAATCTTTTAATTTTCGCATCCAAATTATTACATATTTATTCTCCCATACTTATATAAAAAGGCTCAAAGGATCCCAGAGAAGTTATCAAATAGAGGAACTCTTATATTTCCAAGCTCTCATGATGAAAAGTTTTTAAGTTTTCATCTATCATTTTGCTTTTTTTTCTTATAAGTTAGCGGGTCTATAAAACATCAAGACTAAGATGAAGATCAAGCTGAAGTAAAGATCGAGACCAATGCACTTAGACTAAGGTAAAGATCAAGGAAAAATGAAAGATAAAACTGAAATGAAAGCCGAGATTGAGATGCTAAGATCGAGGTAAAGAACTGAGGCCCAAGTGAAGACTTAAAATAATGATAAAGATCAAAGGCCAAATGAAAACCAATGCTAACATGAAAAGATAAAGATAAAAAAACCAACTTAACAAGTTCAAGATAAAAAAGGTTGAGATAAAATAATATAATAAGATGGATGCAAAATGAGCGGTTTGATAAAGCCAAAACGAAGAAGGACCAAAATCAAGTAGATTAGAGTAGAAGAAATATTCTACTTTAATATTTTTTTATATTTATTATTATTATTATTATTTCAAAACTTTTGTGATTGGATTTAAATATTGAAAGTCTTGATTTGAACTAATCCAATAATTTTTTTTTTATATGCATGGATGAGTTTCTTTCTATAAATTTACTAACGTCCTTTAGGCCATTATAGTCGGACAAGATTTTAATATTAATATATGATAATAAAAAATACAAACCTACTAATTAGTTGCCATTTGTTTAATAAAAAATAAATCTTTAACATGATATAATTTTTGAGAGAAAAATTAAAAAAAAAAATTATTTTGAAAAAGACATATATTTGAAAAATGTTAGTTAAATATCCAATAAAAGTTCATTTTGTTTAAAAGGTACCTTTAACATAATAAATAGCTTGATTATCATGAAGCGAAATTCTTTGTGCACTGCAGGCGATGTAAAAAATTCGAGATGAAGTATACCATCTCATTCAATTAATCCACATAGTTATTATTTTTTAATATGTATTTAATACCTACAGGTCAGTCTTTTCATTTAAAAATTTTGTATAATGAAAATATCTATATTTTTTGAAAAAATTATGACATTCTATGCTCATATTATGACATCTTGCATCAATAATATGCACAGGATGTCATAATTTTTTCTAAATAATGAGATCATTTTCATCATTCAAAATTTTTAAATAAAAAAAATGACCTGCAGACATTAAATGCGTATTGAAAAGTAGTTGGACAAAAATATCCCTCTCATATTATGATATCTTAGATCATATTATAACATTCTAAGATATATTACGCTATATGATGTTATAATTTTTTTCAAAAGATTAGGATATTTTTATCATACAAAATTTTTAAATAAAAAAATCGATCTATAGGTATTAAATATGTGTTAGAAAATGATGACTATGTGGATCAATCAGATGAGGTGGTGCACTCTACGTCGAATTTTTTACACCACTTGCGGTGCACAAAGAATTTCTCTGATCACAAATGATTACAGTAGACATTATTTTAGACCACGTGAAATTCTTTGTGCACCGTCCGTAGTGTAGAAAATCTAATGTGGAGTGCACCGCTTCGTCCTACGTGATCATCATTTTTCAACATATATTTAATGTCCATTTAATGTCTGCAGTTTTATTTTTTCGTTTGAAATTTTGAATGATGAAAATATTTTTTTCTTTCCAAAAAAATTATGATATTCTGCGTTGATATTACGGCATTCTGTGTTGAAATTATAATTTTTTGTACAAGATATTATAATTTTTTTATAGGATATTATAAAGAAAAAAAAATATTTTTATCATTAAAAAATATCATATTTTTTTCTCAAAAAATATCATTAAAAAAATATTTTTATCATTAAAAAATTACTATTCTATCAAAAAATTATGGTATAATGTGCAGAAAGTCATAATTTTAATGTAAGATATTATAATATCAACATAAAATATTATAAATTTTTTTAAAAAATATTTTTATTATTTAAAATTTTAAATAAAAAAATAAAATTATAAATATTAAATATATATTAAAAAATAATAATTATATAATTTAATTTAATGAAATGATGTTTTCTGCATCAGATTTTCTATACTGCAGGCGGTGTACAAAATATTTCTGTTTAGGCCACAGGCACCGATCAGCCCATTAAAGGATCTGTTTCACTGCCGGTGACCGGATCCACCTGATGCAGTAATTTATCTCTCCCACCTCCAAACCAACCCATAATAATCCTCTGCCGGGCACCACCTCATCCGCTCGCGTAAAATTCGTCGCACGTGCGACGAACATTTTCTATTCTTTGATACCCTATATTTTCTCCGGCGCGTCCGGCTCCACCGTGAGCTAAGTAGACGAGAAAGGCGACAAATTGAAGGGGCTCTCTCTCATAAGGCTTGTTGTCGACTCTCTCCCGAATCGTAATCTTGGAGAAGCCCTCCGCCTCTCTCCCTCGATGGTTTCAGGTCGAAATCTTTTTTCTTGCTCCCGTTGATCGGTTCGTTATAGTTCGTTTTCTACTTGTTTCTTTGTTTGGTGTCGAGCTTTTTCTGTCTTTGATCGTGATCGGGTTGAGTTTGTTCTCCGGGTATGATTGCTTGTTTATGTTGGAATTAGGAGGTGAAGGGAACTGGCCCTCGGGTGATCGTGGAGTGTAGGGTGAGGGCATTGTGGATGTTTCTTTGATCGGGGATCGTTTTGGTGACATTTTGTGGTCTAGGGTTTTCGGTGATTTTGCGCGTGCTGTGCTTGAAGGGGATTGGAAAGGTGGAATGGGCACCTGCGAATCAGGAGAGATAGATCGAGTTTTATCCAGTCTTGGATGGTTGTTTTCTCCAGCGGTCTTTTGGGCCTGGGATGATGTACTGTAGTAAATGCCCCTGTGTGATAGTTCCCCGGTGTCGGCTATCTGATGTCCTGTTGGTGGAGTAGATGAAACCAGGTTATCTTTTTTTGCGTCTCTTTTTTCCTTTTATTTGATCAATACATAGGAAGTTGCTTTTATGTCACAGATTTTGATTTTTATTCTATTCATTTTTGTGTCTTAGAACTTTACTTAATTAAGTTGTTTGATGGGTGTTTGTATTCCTTTTTGTGGCTTCCCTATTGCTTAGGAAAATTTTTATCTTTGTTATATTGAAAAGATGCCTTTTGAAATGCCCAACTCAAAAGTCGGATTTTTGTATAGATAGCCTGTTTTGTGTGATGATATTATTTTTTCCATTGTTTAAAAGGAATGTAGAGAGGAGAATATTCTGGCTGTGGCGGTTGCTGGGAGATGGAGGGCTGTGACTGCATTGAGCCGCAATGGCCTGCAGATGAGCTTTTGGTGAAGTATCAGTACATATCGGACTTCTTTATAGCACTTGCATATTTCTCGATACCCCTTGAGCTCATTTATTTTGTGAAGAAGTCTTCATTCTTCCCGTATAGATGGGTGTTAATACAGTTCGGTGCTTTCATTGTTCTTTGTGGAGCAACCCACTTGATTAATTTATGGACTTTCACCGTGCACTCGAGAACACTTGCCATAGTAATGACAGTAGCAAAGATTTCAACTGCCGTTGTGTCATGTGCCACTGCATTGATGCTTGTGCATATAATTCCTGACCTGTTGAGTGTGAAAACAAGGGAGCTTTTTCTGAAGAATAAGGCTGAGGAGCTTGATAGGGAGATGGGCCTTATAAGAACACAGGAAGAGACAGGGAGGCATGTCCGAATGCTGACGCATGAAATCAGAAGCACACTTGACAGGCACACTATATTGAAGACTACACTTGTTGAGCTAGGGAGGACTTTGGATTTGGCAGAATGTGCACTGTGGATGCCATCCAATAGTGGTTTAAATCTTCAGCTTTCTCATACTCTGCACCACCAAATACCTCTTGGATCCGTCGTGTCTATTAACCTACCAATTGTCAATCAAGTTTTCAGCAGTAACCGTGCAATAAGGATTCCGCATACTTGTCCACTAGCAAGGATCCGGCCACTCACAGGAAGATATGTGCCACCAGAAGTTGTTGCTGTCCGTGTACCGCTATTACATCTTTCAAATTTCCAAGTAAATGATTGGCCTGAGCTATCTGCAAAAAGCTATGCAATAATGGTTTTGATTCTTCCATCGAATAGTGCAAGAAAGTGGCATTTCCATGAACTGGAGCTTGTGGAGGTGGTTGCTGATCAGGTTGTTATCAACTCCTATTTTCCACCTTTTCCAATAAACTATTGTTGGTCTTGCTTTTTGAAAAATAGTTGTTATTTTATTAATGATCTCTTTATTATTAATGACTGTTGGTGTAACTTTGGCAGAAGCGATCATACATATACTCTAAACACATCTAATAAAACCAACTACTCACCATTTAAGTGTCTTTATTTTGATAATGTTGGAACTTGGAGAGAGATTTTTTATAAGAACTTAAAGGTGAGCCTTGGAAGGAAAGTTGCAACAAAGGGTCTTGAGATGTCATTAGATTACGAAGGATGAATAGCAATCACATCTTTTTGCAGAGGACCGTGGTTGTTAGAAGAGATCTTCATCAGATACCTTTGAATGCTCCCAATATAAGCCATAGAAAGGATTTGTTTCCAAGTTTGGCTGGTGACAACGAGCCCATAAGCCATTGAGATGCTTGTAGCACAATCTTGCAGGAGAAAAAGATGCAGATTTCTTATTTCCAGCACATCAGATCTTCATGTTCATTGTCAATCTTGCAAGAACTCAATCACATTGTGCTGCAAGTTTTGGCAAGGACCTTGTCATTCAACCTCCTTCTGAAAATCTGGTTGGACATGCCCACCTTTGTTCTCCAACCAATAGTCTGTCACTGTCACATTCAGATTAGAAATCCTAGGGAACACTTTTTTCAAGATCCATTGGATTTTAAATTCTTTCCAAACTGTTGCCATATAATTCTCGTCCTTGGTGTCGCAACCAGATCTCATTGTTTTCTTAATAGATATTCTTAGCTCTAGCAATTGTTCATCAACTACATTTGGAATGTGTTATGGTGTCGTGTGTTTAGAGGATATACTGGTAAAATGGCCTTTTCTCCTGGGCCATCGGCAAACTGATAGGTATCACCTATCCTAGGGTTTTTTGGATTTAAACTTTTTGTATCTTGGGACTTTTCAAGGGCTGGTGAGATTGAGGGCTTTTGTATGGGGTTTGTTCATCTCCTCTTTGTGCTTTTCTGCAGCATTAGTGAAGCTTTCTTGATTGTCTCTGCCTGTGAATGTAGGCGGTAGGCACACCATGTAAATTTTTGTGTTCTTCTCTCTTTTTGTTTGCTTTGCTAATTCTGGATCTAGTCTCTTTGCATAACAGGAAAGGTTGAGATTGTCCAAGTCAGTCTTTGCAAAATGTTTGGTCATGCATGCTGATTTGAGAAAGGAATTGTATTTGCTTACTTTAAGAGCTTTATAAGAGCAAGGAATTGTATTTTCTTACTTTAAGCGCTTTATAACTTTTTTATCACAAACGTGTCTCACAGGAGGTAAGCACTATTTACATAATTATGTGCATTTAGAAGGGTTCAAAAAGGTTAATCTTATACTGTAGTATGAGAAAGGATGAATGTATTGCATCTCATGCTGTGCCAAGTGGCCGAGCCATGTCGGTCTCATTCCCAATGACATGCCAAAGCTTGTGGCAAACAACATGGGTCCATCACACACCAGCACAAGCCAATACAAGATGCTATATTTTGATATGCTCGCATTGGCACAGAACAATACTTCAATGTTCACGTATGAGACCTTAGTCATTGCTTGATTTTGAAACATATTATAATGATCTCATGTGTTCTTCACTTTTCTTGGATGCTTTTCTCTTTCTGGTTTTGCTCTACACTGTTGGGGATGGTAGCTGAATTGACCTGAAATCCATTTGCAATGTTTCCTTCTATCTTGTGTTCATGGAATTTATGTTAAATCTGTGTGTTGAAAATGGAAAAGTATCACTACTTAAGATGCACAAAACTGGTGTGATGTGCATGTTATTGATGATGTCAGCATGTTCAGATTTGATTGTTTTGAGCAAAGGGGTTTGTGTATTTTCGTCATTTTCAACAGGCGATATTTTTGTGGCTTGACCAGATGCTGCATCAGTCTACTAAGGGATTCATGGTTAGATCCTTCCACTGCTGAAGGTCTGCTGCTGTGTTTTATTGTTGATGAAGTTTAAACATGTAGCTGTCACTTGGATTCTGTATGAACTTCTATATTACAAATCCCTTGTTTTAATGAAGTTTTTTATGCAAGATCATGCAGAACTATATTCTGAAACAGTCTGGTATTCTGTGAAAGATCCTCACGTAATGAATCAATCTGTCCTGTCACTCAAAGGAAAATTATGACCAAGTGCTGCCAATTTCCCGTCCAAAAATTATTAGTGGGTATGTTAATGAAGAAGTGGTGAAGGAAAATTCTGCTTGTGCATCACTGCAAGTTACAATATATATGGTCTTACTTGACCAGGATATTGAGGGCTTCAAACTATTCTATAAATATTACTCATGTATTTTGGTGTGGTGTATAGAAGCCCTTTAGGAGTTGCTTCCCTGTAAAAGGGCTGTCTTCTGAGCAAGCAACGTGAGTAATGATAATAAATAAGTTAGAAGAGATAGCTGCCATGTATGACCCACTGTTGCTTCTCCCTTCTTATTCTGACCCTGATTCATCAATACATCATGTCCTCTTATTACTTTTTCCATAAATAGATTTGTATCAGATATGTGTTGCGCAAGGAGGCTAGAATTGGTTAGATTGATTTTAGTTTTAAGCAATGAGGCTAATCTTGTAGCATGGCATATTATCTTGAGTCACTGCTAGCAGTTTATTATGATCAAAACTTAGCACCAAGACCCACTCAAAACAATGAACTCTTGTATTTTCATTCAACCGAGGTAACTGAAAATTATGAATATATTTGCTTTCTATGAATCTTCTTTTTATGTGAATTTTACTGAATCAGTAAAGTTATTGGGTGTCTTTTAATTCTTCAAGTAGATTCTTTTGCTATCAATAAGCTCTTTGCAGGCTCCTAGATATTTCATCCACTATAAATTGAATGATTTTTTTTTTTTTTATGTTGGTAAAAAAACTCCTTAAATTAAAAAAGCTATACTTGTGGCAAAGCAGCAGCCTCTATCTGGAAATTAATCTGTTGGTGTTTATAAAATCATACATACTGGCCTTGTTTCTTCTTTAAATTCTCTAACTTTTTTTTTTTTTTTTGATTTTCATGATTGTTTTTTTTTAAGCTTTGATTTCTTTCATAGTTGCTGGTTTGAGTGAATATGTTATGATGCAGGTAGCAGTTGCACTTTCTCATGCTGCAATTCTAGAAGAGTCTATGCAGGCACGCAACCTACTCATGGAGCAAAATGTTGCTCTAGATTTAGCTCGTCGGGAGGCAGAAATGGCAATTCGTGCTCGCAATGATTTTCTAGCTGTCATGAACCATGAAATGCGGACTCCTATGCATGCAATCATTGCTCTGTCCTCCCTGCTTCTGGAAACCGAGCTAACGCCAGAGCAACGCTTGATGGTGGAAACTGTATTGAAGAGTAGTAACCTTCTCGCAACACTCATCAATGATGTTTTAGATCTTTCTAAGCTTGAGGATGGGAGCCTTGAGCTGGAGATTGCAGCATTCAATCTTCATTCTGTTTTCAGAGAGGTTTTCTTCTTCTTCTTCTTCTTCTTCTTCTTCTACTTCTTCTTCTTTTGATATATTCATCTGTCGTTTTTTTAATTTACCTAATCAAATTGTTGCTTTGCATTGTAGGTCATTCATTTGATAAAGCCGATAGCAGCTGTAAAGAAGCTCTCAGTATTGGTTACACTAGCACCTGATCTGCCTTTGTGTGCCATTGGTGATGAGAAGCGGCTTATGCAAGCTATTTTAAATATATCTGGTAATGCCGTTAAGTTCACAAAGGAGGGTCATATATCAATTATGGCTTCTGTTGCGAAACCAGATTCTCTAAGAGACTCTCGAGCTCCCGAATATTATCCAATTACTAGTGACGGGCACTTCTACTTGCGTGTGCAGGTCTGTTAGCATCCAGAACTTGGCTTACTGTGATTATCTTGGGGCTTTTATGGGACAAGATATCTTGATAAGAAATGGATACATATCTCGTTATTAGATGGAGCAAATTTCTCTCTAAACATGCTTCTAACTTATAAATGATGTAACAACCAATTCTTAGTGCCACGAACCGACCAACCTCAGATCCAAGCAGTATTTTGTTTGTGCCATGAACACCATCTTCAAGTGCATATTATTGTGTTAAAACCACCTTGAGATGCAAATCTTAGATTCAATTACTTCAAATGCTTATTCTTAAATGCTGCAGGTAAAGGATACTGGTTGTGGAATCAGTCCCCAAGATTTACCACACATCTTTACCAAATTTGCACGCTCTCAACATGGAGCAAACAAAGGTTATAGTGGAAGCGGACTCGGGCTCGCCATTTGTAAGAGGTATAAAGAAAAATATGTTCCAGCCATATTTTGTAGCATTTTAATTTGATATATTGATTTTTTTCTTTTTTAGGAAAAATTCAATGCATGTTATGTTACTCTTCACGTTCTCAAGAATCATCTTGCATAAAGTTTTAGAGCACTTCTTAAAAAATCTAGTTATCATCAATAATTTGTGAGATTGTAGATTTTCCTTGTCTGCATGTAAATACGTGTATATATTTTCATGAGCGTATGTTCATGTATGTTTTGTCATGAGGGTGTCTTTCTAATTACTGTCCTGACACATTTC
Source organism: Elaeis guineensis (assembly GCF_000442705.2). Lineage (NCBI taxonomy): Eukaryota > Viridiplantae > Streptophyta > Magnoliopsida > Arecales > Arecaceae > Elaeis > Elaeis guineensis. The sequence continues at coordinate 179,709,450 of NC_025993.2, read as the reverse complement.
TACTGGAGCAACATTTTAGGTTTATAAGCCTCATGGAAGGACACATTTGGCTTGAGAGTGAAGGTGTGGGTAAAGGTTGCACAGCAACATTTATTGTCAAACTTGGTGTATGTGAAAAATCGAAGAGTCATCTTCAACAAATTGTTCCAGTGACTGGGTCAAATATTGGAGATGCTGATCTTTCTGGTCCAAGAGTACCCTTTCGAGACGAGAGTGGTCTGCTTCCCTCCAGGTTCCGGTACCAGAGAAGTGTATAGATATTACAGAAGAAAAATTTCTGCATGATGGAGCAATACAGCTTGAAAAGCAATGATCCATGGGTCCAATTTTGTGACGGTTCAAGGCGACGGGCTGTTCAGCCAGCAACACAGGTTAAGAGGATTCTGATGGTTTAGTGATGATCATGAGCTGAGGTGATTAGATTTGCAGCTAGGCTAGGCTGAATTGAACAGCAAGTTGCCTGATAGGATTTCTGTTTCACAAGTTCTATATTAGGAACACTTGCTTCCCATCGAAAGCATTCTAAATTTGCTAACTGCAATAAATCCATTGGAGAAAGAGAATGGGTTTTCTTGAACTTGTCAAGCAGATTGGCATAGCGTAGGATGCATGCTTGTCTTGTATTTGGAGGAGCCATGAATCGTATATCTTTACTTATAGAGCATCAAACATGATCTTTTCATTTTTCCTCTGAGTTCATACTTAGGTTGAATAGCTTTCACTATATATTTCTAACCATTGCAAATATTTGGGCTGATGTTTTGAATTTTAAATTGATCTTTCAAATGTGAGCAGTCTTTTGGTTTTCCATATAATGAATGGCTTGATCAAATTGATCCTCCCTGAGGAAACTCCTCTGCAATCAAAAATTCTATCCATATACCGATTTTAGAGGTTAGTATTGGAAAGGCAAGGCCAGAAATGTTGAAATTGATGTGGACTCGAGTCGTTTGGCAACCGGTTCTTATTTGTTATGTGGATAAGGCTAATAAAGAGGAGTTAATGTAACCATCCACAAAGCTCCAACATTTTAAAATATAAATCTTTTTGTTTTGATGACCTAATGTTTGTTTACAAAATAAAAGTAAATTGTATGAAATAAAAAATATGTAGAATATGAAGCCAAAGATTTCAATAACATTGATTAAAGAAAAAGCTAAATATTTTTGTTAAGAAAGACAAAAGTGAAAGGAAGGAAAAAAAAATGATGCAAAATCTTGCTTAAATTTTCAAGCTTTAGTTTTAATCCAGGATGATCATTAAATTTGATCCAGGATGATCAATAAATTTGATGTAGATTATTTTGATCATTATCGATAAAATTGGATAGGATACAGGAATAAGATCTATCATATCAATAAGTAAAATTATACTAAATTTTTGAAGGTCATAATTTAGTTGTATGCTATCCGATTAAATTTATTAGGTAATTTTTTGAACACTATGTGCCATCACATCAAGTGATTAGATCCAAATTTCATCTTTTAATTTCTGAAAGTAGTTCGATCAAACCAAATTCTTTTTGGAAGGTAGGAATGATTTTGGTTGGATATATCTTTCTATCTAAGAAAAATTAGATGAAGAAGATAAAAGCAGAATTAATGTAGAAGTAGAGATGTATATCCTACAAAGATTTTAGTTTTTTTATATTTATTTTCATAGTCATATTTATTTGGAATATTGGCTATTAGGCGACATTCAAATTAGGAAAGAAATTCATTCTGAATTATGTATAAGTAGATCTCGCTATAGTAAATAGAGGTAATATATTTTAATTTATGATTGTCGGACAAAGAAAAAAGAATTTGATCTTATTTTTGTCAAATTTTTTATTTTTTTCTCAAACTTTTTGAGAGATTTGAGTACAATAGATCTAGAGATTTTTTTCTCCTCCCTAATTAGATCAAAATTGACCTTTCAATCTAGACAACTAAAAGTAGATCTAGGCATATGGATGTGTATGGGCACTTGCATAGCAGGAATTGTGAATATCATTTTTTTTGATTAGGCATGAACAACTAAGATAGGACTTTGATAGTGTCATGTTACAAGGGGATGAACGATGGAATTGCCCTTTTTCCTGAGATACAGTGCCATTTTTCTCTTCGGCATCCTAACAAAGAAATAGATTTGAAGCAGCATGCCGATGCTTGGTTCAGAATGCCTACACCCTATTAAAAAAAAATTATTGCATGCACCACATGCACGTCCATATTTGTGCAAGCCACCAATCATCATGGTGTGCTGCAGTAGGCCATCATTGAGATAAGCGTACCTATGCTTGCACCTTGGTGATTAGTGGCATGCACCGGCATCAATAATTCCTCCACTGCATATACTGATTAACACACAGTCACCATAGGCCCTAAAATTGGCAGCATAAAAAAAAAAGGTGGTGCCAGGTAAAGGTTATATATTTTGGGCTATAAGTTGGGCTGCCTAAATATATTCAGTCCATGTGTACATTAACGCACATCACACATTTAAGAGAAGAAGAATTCCACCGAAAATAAATAAATAAAAGAATATTTAAGTGTGCTAGTGGAAATAGAACATGCATATATCTTGCATATATGTAGATGCTTTTTTTTTTTTTTTTTCCAATTATTTTTAAAATATAATAACGTAATAAAATAAATTATAATAAATAAAAGTTTCAATAATGAAATTTTTATCATACATTAAGCAATGAATTCAAAAGATATCTAAGCAAAAAAATTCCATCTTTCATACTAGTACCTATATCATGAGCAGAGATCTTTACACAAGATAAGACTCTATGGGAGAACTTCATCATTAATACTGGCATCATAAATGGTGGTCCAGTGTGATGTATGTGGCACTAATTTTTCTTCTTTTTTTTCAAATATTTTTAAAATATAATGTAACAAGTTATAATAAATAGAACGTTTCAATACTACACTTTTTATTGCAAATTAAATAATAAACTTTAATGATAGAAAAAGAAAACTTTAATTATTAATATCATGTCCAAGTAACGAATGGAAAACTATATACAAGAACCTTCATGCAAAACCATCGTCAATACTAGCATCAATAATAGCAACGTCCTAGGTGATGCAGAAGATATAATTTTTTCATTTTTTTCAAGTATTTTTGTAATAATGGCCGAGTATATTAATACCTGGCATCATTAATATCTGTTGCATATCAAGTAACAAATTTTTATGATGGTTGGGCATATTTATACTAACGTCCACATGGCTCATAGGAAACTTTATACCAAGTGAACCTCCATATATCCATTTATTTATCTATCTATCTATCCACGCATGCACGCACGCATGCACTTATTTTTTATATACACACGTACACACACTTATTTGTCAGATCAGACCCCAGATTGTTATTTATCACCTTTTGCATGCATGTGCCTGGCACTGTAACAAAGCACCTAATAATACATATGGTGACTATGTAATAGTGTGACCCATTTGAACGACTGTCCAAGATATGGCGTATCCTATGAACATCTCTTAGTTTCTGGTCAGGTCCTGCAAGGATTTCCACCTGAAGCAATGATTGCATCTAATTCTATCATCCTGGGAGTGCAAGCCTGAAGGCATTAAATTGATGATGCTCGCCAAGCCGGAAGTTAGCTGAAGCTCCAGTTTCGGCAGAGGCAGTGAACCTTTGCAAGGGAAGCCATATAATCATCAGACCTGTAACCAAGAATAATAGCATAATCAAATGAATAAATGATTGCCAAGCTCCAACATATCTCAGTTAGTCTCAAAAGAAATTCGTGAAAAAAACAAACCTGGATCCATATGGAGACTGACATGCTGCAAGAATATTGAGTTTTGCTGCATCCATATCATTCTACACAAGTGATTGTATAAATTTGTTAACACAATATATTTCCTGACTTCTTATATACAGAACCATGATCCATCTATATATAAGCTGCTTGAATGAGGAATACTACTACATCTTATGTTTCCCGACATTTTATATACATTTCAGAACTCAGTACCACACATCAATCATTATGCAGCAAATTGACAAAGACTTGCTTATGTTTCTTGATGGATTCACTTCCATCCAAAACTTAAGTTCATATTAAGAAGTCCAAGAGAAAATGTTGTTGTTCTCAAGCTGAGTATGTTTCTAGAAATATCTACTACATATAGAATGCAAAATTCTGGGGAAAAGGCAAGGTGGTTCTTAACTAGTCCACTCATGTGACTTCCTGTTCTCTGCCACTCCATCCTTATCTAAACATTGGACTTTCATCCGAAGGCACCCGGCAGAATACAAGCCAAAAATAGGGGTATGCATAGAAAACTGAAGCTGCAGCTCCCACCTCTCCCTCAAGACAGAGAAAGCACTGACCTTATTTTCTTTTCCTTTCTTTTTTCCCTTGAGAAAAGAAATGCACCAACCAAAATTGAAGGTCATTTAATAATTTGAAAAATGGTTAAAAGGATTCCCGAACAAGACAGGATAACATCTACCTATTTCAAGGTTTGATGGGATCCATCTTACTCCTCCCAATTAGATCAGCAATGTGCATTGGAAGTGCTAAATGCTGGTTCCATCCAATGGCTTCAAGGCATCTAGAGACCAACCCAGAGTAAGATCTAATTATAGTTGTGTAATCATGCCCGTAATAATGAATTTGAACTACTCCAAATTTATTGAATATCAAATCCCTTGCATCATGGCCATGATTATGGGGACCCCTAAGCTAGGTCTCTTGATCATTTTACCTTCCCGTGCAAGGCCTGATGACTATGTCCTCTTATGAGTTATTTCTCATCAAAGGACCCCACCTAAGAGAAAAAGGTCATATGGAAGACACATGGCCAATTCTCTTCGAACCCACGTCACCTTGAAAAGATGGGAAGGAGGAAAAAGCGATGCTCTATATTGAACTAATTGCTTTGGCATGCCAGCCAAGCAAGAAGGAAACCACTGAATGACTTTCAGTCAACTATATTTGTATCCTGTGGAAAAATTGTATTATAAAGCATGAAGTAATAAATAATTTGAAAATTCTGCCTAAGAACAATGCATGCCTTCAACCCTAGACAAGATGAAGTATTTCCTCACAGAAATCACTTTGTTTCTATAGCATAGTATGTTCATGTAATGCAGAAGAAATCTAATTGAGTACCGACCTGAGATTCATAAAAAAGGCCAGCATATAAAGAAGCGTAGAAGTATTCATTCTCCCGTCCATCTGAGAAGGCTGTAACAAGCTGAAAAAAATCAACAAGATAATTTGATGAGTTAGCGGAAGCATATAAAATATGGACAGCCTAACCTATTTTGTTACAAATTAATTCCAGTGTATAGGAATCATTTGTTTATGTCAAAAATCAATGATAGCATGGATGCAATGCAATGGATTCTGATCATTCCCACCATGCTGAGATCTTCACAACATATGGCTATTGTTAGAAACTTCACTAATATGAACCACCCCCCAATTTTTTTGAGTTCATGATTAACAAAAACAAGCATTTCTTTTGGATACAGAATGACCTAAAATATATAAAAGACAGAGACATTCCTCATGCATTTGACATGTATGAATGTTGAAGATCAACTCACAACATTTGGCTGTTATCAATATTTTTACTATATGGGCTGCAAACCCTTTTTTTTTTTTTTTTGAGTTCATAAACCAATGAAACCAAGAACTTGTTTTGGGTAAGTGCGACCCATTGAAAAATCAAGCATGGTATAGATATGCCTGACGAGTTGGACATGTATGAATACTAAGGATAAATAACGAAACATCAAAAGAATTATAGCCTTCAACTGGTCTCAGAAATGAATACTGAAAAGCTGAGTGATTCTACACAGACCTTCTCAGGGTCCCCACCATCTTTAAAGAGATTATAGGCTTGACGCATTACAGGCCGTGGATCTTGGCCAACCTGAAAATTAATTAAATACATGTTGCTTAGGCACACAAAGAAGTTTACATGTCAGAACTGCAATAGCCACTTTACCGATCCCACGTAGATGATATAAAGCATGTTATTTTGTAAATAATATTCCTCAGGAGTCTATATAATTATAGATAAATGCAGGTTTGTTACCTCACATATTGGTAGCCTCTGCTTACTTTGGTCTTCTTTTGTTTATATTTCTTTCATGTGCATGAGCATGCATGCATGCTTTTGCATTTCTGCATGTTATATGAGATGGTCTTTGGGGTTCACTTCTGATTGCCACTTATTACGAACATTTGGATGCAATGCTAATATTCATATTGACAATGCAGCTCAATGAAATTATAAAAATGGCAATTAAGATAGGTTGGTAATTGCAAGGTCATAGCTGAAGGGGCATTTAGAACTAACCAAAAGAGTTTCTTCCATCATTATGAATCTGGGTTTAATCCAGTAAACAAAAAATTAAACCTCCTACAGGTTTCAAAGCACACTGGATTCAAAATTTTCTGGATATGTACACAAGTTGCATGAGAGTAAAATGGGCAGTAAATAGATGCAACACAACGCCGTCTCTGCAATCAGTTTAGGTATCAAAACTCAAAATACGATAATCAAATATAAAAATATCGATCCTTCAGGGCAATCTGATTCTTTGAACTAGACTTCTGACATAGGTAAATTTGCTTGACATTTTTTCCTAGTGCTCTTTCTAATTCTTTCAATGTCCCTCATTATAGATTTTAATGATGATGTGTGTGCATATTTTAAATGGTTTCAGGAATTTAAATTTCTCTAGTTAAATTGCCAGCAGCGGTTAGCTCAGCCAGTTGGCATCCCTCTCTCCATAGGAGAGGTCTCCAATTCAAACCTGGGTGGATGCGAATAACCATCATATTTCTCAAAAAAAAAAAAAAAAAGACTATATTTAAATCTCTGAAGCACTGGTATAAAATTCAAATCCACTGAAATCAGCCAGACTTTACTATCCATAGCACAGGTTGTTCAGCTTGTCAGCAATGTCATGGTCTTTAAAGGACAAGCAATTGACAAAGTCACAAAACTATATGAAAACAATGTCTGAAGCAAATCATCGGAACCAAAACCGACCAATGTCTTTCTTCAATGCAAGTTCATGGATGGGAATTCAATGAAATCCAAAAAAGTATTCGATTAAAACAGGAAAACACTAGACTTGCCTCCAAGAATCGCTTCCTAGCTTCCTCCACTCCACATAATTGAGCTTCACAAAGAAAGCACCATATAGATTCCTCTGTATCATTTGGGTTTGCAGCAACATCCAATCTGAACTGCTCTGCACCTTCTTTGAATCTATGCAACCATTCACATCAAGTTTGATGGTGCATTTTGATGAACAAATTATTCGCGATACTTTATAATTTTCCATGTTCTTTGAAATTGCAAGTCAGAATTTTGTAGCAGTGGGTACTTGTTTATAAAGTAAAACTAAAATCATGAAACTGAAGTTTTATAACTTGAATGTTATTTTCCAAATTTGCATTTCTCTTTCATTATCTTCTTACATCCTTTTAGTTTTTGAATCTTCAGTTTTGACAACCAAACAACTCTTAAAAATTGAAACTGAAATTTTCTAATATGAGGTCAATTTTCCAAATTCATTTTTTTCTTCCTTATCATCTTGTTTTCTTTTCCCAATTTTGAACCTTATATTTGACATCCAAACACCTCTTAAAAATCTATCATTTTAAATGCAAGAAAGGAACAAAATCAAGATTTTGGAATTAGAAACCTCCAAGCAAAGCTGCAAACTTTCCAAAAAAATCTAAGCCAATCAATCAATTTGTTATGAAATCTACATTGCAGCAAGTTCTAATCTTTCTGAACACCAATTGCAGGTCAAGCAACTCGGCACATGTTTAAAGGTCAAAGAATAAAAATGGGCACAGAAACAGTACCTATTCAGATAATAGAGAGACAGCCCTCTCTGCCAAAGATCTGAAACGGGCCCAATCAGAGTTAATTTACATCATTTTGGCATTAAAAAGAAGCAAAAAAAAAACCACAAATTAAACGAACCTACATGCCTTCTGGCGAGGATCTAACTCAATGGCTCGGTCGAACTCGGCCAGCGACCCAGCAACATCTCCCTAGCCGTCATTAAATTCCTTCAAATTACTCAAAAACTCGAAGAGCGAGAGAGAGTCTCCACCGTAGAGGGGAGGGAAAAGGAACATGGTACCTGCCGGAAGAGCAGCATGCCCCGGCGGACGGCGATGGAGGCGTCGCGCGCGCGGTTGCCGCCGGTCAAGGCATCCCAGATGGCCGACGCCGACGGCAAGAAGAGCCGCCGGGGGAGAGCAAGGGCCAGGCGCGACGGCCTGGGGTTAGCGTGCGGTATTGGAGAAGAGAGAAGGCCGAGGGACAGGGGGTTGGCGGTGGCGGGAGTTCTGAATCCATGGGGAAAGGAGGAGGTAGAGGCGAAGGAGAGGGAAGAGCAAGTAGCAGCCATAGAAAAAGGAGGGATTTTTCAGTTGAACAAAGGATATGCTTCAAGCGCCTCTCAAGCGGACATGTAACAGCTTCAGATACGCTACATAGCATCATTAGTCTGAATTAAATATAACATACATGCATACATACATACATACATTCATACGTGTGTGTGTGTATATAGCTAATAAGCTATAAGGAAGGGCTATCTAACACAAAAAATGCTGATTCCGTTCTTGGTGACTCACTCCACTAGATTTGAATCCCTGCCTCCTTATCCAAGTAACAAAGAATGATACTAATCAAGCAAGCATTCGATAGTTTTTAGAGTGCCATGCCACATGATATGAACAAATTAACTTTGGCAAACCAATGATCTCTTTTTGCAGATATTTGAGATTGCAGTGTGAACCAATGAAAAATCGGTAATAGAAGCAGAACACAGTCTTTCCTGTCGCCTCCTATTCAATCCAAAGCAGAAAAAAAAGCTCCATTAGACTTGATGGCGTCCCGCCGATCGCCCGAAGACCGCAGAGCACCATCCGAATGTCGAGAAGCCAAATCAACTCAAGGGCACAAAACAAAAAAAATTGACACTAGGCTGTCTCTGTCATATTGTATCGCAGAGCAAGAGAATTGCTATCTGAACCCTTTTGATGATGCCAAGGTTGCCACCGGAAGAATGCTTCCTTCTGGAAATACCCTTTTGATGAGAAATCCTAATTTAAGTGTTTTAAGAGTTTTCTTTGGAGTTTTTTAAGATATTTAGTCATGCTTATCCCTTGCAGTAGTCACCGTGCTTATAAATGCATCCTTATGTACCTCGATTTTTCTCCATCAATAAAATTTGCTTTTCTATTGCGGCCAATTCTCTGTTGCACCCATCATCAGAGAAGAGCATCTGTAAAAGAAGTTCTCACTGATCAGAATTATATCCGATAAAGACCCTCCGATGCTTAAGTCAGCAAAAAGTGGTGAACAGCAGATTAAGAAATATTTGAATTGGCAGAGTTTCAGCTCAAAATTGTCTTACCTACGCTGTTCATTTACCTTCCTTTTATACATATTTCAGATGTAATTATCGAGCACGTGGTCCCACTTTTTATGGTACTAAATTATCGGTTCATAATTATAGAGTTAATGGGCTGTTTATGCCCACTAATGACCGTGACACGTAGTTGATAACCATTTATAATGGTTAGATGTGTAGGTTCCGCACATTCCGGCCTTATATGATCGTGGGAAGATAAGCCGACTATATATCGGTAACTGTAGTAGGTCGGTAGTCGTGGAGACCAGAATGAGCATCGGTCGGTAACTCTAATATACCAATGGTCTTCGATCGGATATTAACCAAGTTGTCCCTTGTTAGTTGATAATAGCCGACTGTTGATCAGTCAATTGATTATTAGTCGGAGTATTGTATTCATAAGGCCGATGTAGAGTCAGTCGGGGGTTGGTTGAATTGTCCCAACAGTTGCCCTCCACTCCCAAGTTTAAGGTGGTCTGACGTGTATATTGTTATGTGGTCTATCACGTTGGATGAAGGGAGTTTTCATGTGCTGCCTCGAGCCCCGACTCGGCTGCTAGTATTAATGACTTCTTGGAATACAAAAGATTTCCAGCTATTTTATTGTTTTGATAGTTGTAAAATCATTATTGAGCTGTCGTTTCGGAAAGACAATTCGGTGCCCAGAAAATTCGGATGATTTGATTCTGACTAACAGATCTTGACCATGTGTCTAAATGTCATTGGCACTGAGCTGTTCACGCAAATAATGGTGAGGTGGCATGATCTGAGAGCAGATATGTCGAACCATCCGATCAATAGTCGGTCTTGATGTTGCCACGTGTCAATATCTGAGGAGACCCAGATTTGATCGATTTCATCTGGACCATTGAGGGGTCCTATATATACACAGTCGCTTTCATCTAGACTTTATTTTGCATTTATCGCCATCCTCTCCAATAGAAGGTTTTACTGGAAGGTCGCCACAGTACTAGGAGCTCCGGGTTCTGTTTCTTACGTCACTTTTGATCTCAGGTTGAGTTCCCCTTTCCTTCTTCTAAGGTTTCTCTTCTTAGGGTTTTCTTTTTCTAATTCTCCATTTTCCATGGCTAATAGAAAAGCTTCTTCTTCTTGAGATAGTCTGTCGGAAAATTCGACCGACGAATCTCCATCAGATCAAAAAATGGAAGCTTCTTCCTTATCCGGGCCCAATATTGAATGGCTCCGAGAACAGTACCATATCTCGAAGCAGTATCAGTTTTTTGCTCCTGACGCGGATGGTCGGGTTAACTCTCCTCCTCCAGGTCAGATCACATTTTATGTCGAGGACCTTCGGGCCGATCTTTGATTTTCGATTCCGGAGTTCGTCTAGAATCTTCTCGATTATTATGATCTCTATCCTGCTCAGCTGGCTTCGAACTCCATCCGACTGATCATTAGCTTTGCTTTGTTATATCGGCTTATACCGACTGAACATCATCCTTCTCTCTTTTGAACTTTCTTCATCCTTCATTCTCATCCGAAGGCCAAGGGTTGGTGATTTTTCAACTTGAGGAAAGGCCTTTCTTTTATCATCGGTCTTTCATCGTCCATTCATGGATGGAAGAATCAATTTTTCTTTGTCTCTTCTTCTTTCCCTAGGGCTTTCTTTCATACTAGGGTAATCCAAGAACTGACCCCAACGAGAACAGTCAGATGGAGGCCTATGATCGGGAAGAGTTGCTCCGACTGAAAGACATGGCAGTTCCATCGCAACGAGAGCTGATGACCAAACAAGCTCTCTACGATATTGGACTTAGTTCGATCACTTCTTTAGGTATAACATAGTTGATCACTTTATTTTTCTTATCCATTTTTGAACTTTATACTGATCTCTTTATTTTGATTACAGCTATGCAGCCAAGAGCATGAGTGTCGGCTATCGATAGCCGTTCGCATGCTGTCAAGAAGAAGGCAGCAATTGAAGCTGGACCCTCTCGACCATCGAAGAAGGGTCGGATCACTACTCCATCGGTACTGATGAGGGAATCCGACATTCTGTCAGAGACGGTTCTTGAACCAGTCTTGATGTTGTCGGCCCCGGCAATGCTTTCTGAGGTGCCATCTGCTGAAGATGGAATGACAGAAGAGGACAGAGCTACAACAGTACCATCGACGGCTCTATCAGCAGAGGTTCAGATCGAGACGAGAGTCGTGGCCGAATCCAAGCAGTCTATGACTGCGCCAGGCGTTCCTCTAGCGAAACATTCTCGGACACAGTCGAGCTCTGACTTTCCAACGTTCTCAAGCACGGGATTGCCAATCGGAGATCGGGGGAAGGCGCCAGCGACTTTCGTCGATAACGGATCGTCTGCATGCCTTCTGACTCTTTTCAACATTCGGATCTCCGAGGATGAGTCAACCTTGGCCAATCCAGATTGGCCAAGTAGCTCATCGAAGCTGCTCTTCTTCCGACTGATCGGGAGAATAGGAAGAACCGGACTGTCACTGAAATATTTTATTTCTTTTATCTAATGATACTCGGGATAAGTTTTTCGATATTTTTTTTTTATCTGACTTGATTTATCTTCTGCTTTCAATGGGCGCATGACATGCACGATCTAGAGAGCGGCTATTGAAAGATTGCCAACTTTCATCGATCATGGACAGATAAGGTGGTAGCCATCATCGTTGAAAAGAATACTATCGTCGAACAACTCCAGGCGGCAACTAAACGGGAGAAGAAACTTTTGGAGCAGATCTCCCAAATGACGGCCGACCTACAATCTTTCGAAGCCGAACTTGAGTCGGCTCACCAAATATCTCACCCTTGAGTCGCAGATTAAGAGCAAGAAGCACTTCATCCATCGACTCCAAAGAGAGAGGGATGGATGTATTGAAGAATTGAAAGTGGAGCGTAGAAGGCATTGGGCCACCCCCAAAAGGCTGGCATTGGCCGATGCTGAGTCGGCCTCCGCACGAGCTGAGGCAGAGTCGATGAGAGAAGCCCTGAGTCTGGCTGTCGAGAACTTCAAAAATTCTGAAGAATTTAAGGAAGAAAGTCTCAAAGGCGAATATGCATCCTACTGCGTCGGATACGAGGATGGCTGAGATGCGGTCAAAAAATTATACCTATACTTGGACTTGAGCAGCATCATTCTTTCTGGTTCAAGAGATGAAGCTACTAAAGAGGGTGCTGCACCGATCGAAGACAACGCGTCGATTGCACCAGAATCTGCTCCAACTGCCGAAGCTGTGCTGGAGCAAGATGAAGACAATGACTAGTGATCGATGTAGTATTTTTTTTCTTTTTGTAATTGAAAGAATTTTGTAATCAGACTTTAGTCCAATTTTTGTAACTTCCTTTTCAATGAATGAAAGAATTTTTTCAAGTGCAAACTCTTTCTTTCTTTCTGTGTACCTTTTAGGTATTAGGATAAACAGTGATAAGCTGAATATCTTTTAACTGACCGTAGTCAAGTCAGTATGTCTAGTTATTTGATAAACGGTGGCAAACCGAATATCCTTCGACTGACCATAATCAAGTCGGTATAGTTTTAATTCGACCTGGATCGTATTGGCATAATATTTTACTTAGTTAAAACTAAGTTGGCATAAATAGTCATTCAATTAGAGTTGGCTTTTATAGTGGAAAGTCGAGATACAGTCGGTACCAAGATATAGTCGGTAAATTGGCTTTTACAGTGAAAATCGAGATATAATTGATGTGTCAATTTTTATAGTGAAAAATTAAAATATAGTCGATAGGAATTGACCGTTCATTTATCGATCTAATATCACTTTATAGTTGATCGAAATTTTTGTGATTCTAAAATTCAATATTTCATTCTGAACACTATATATATGAACAACTTTATTGATAATATTCTTTAAGTTGTCAGCATTTCACGTTCGAGGAATAATTATTTCCTCAAGAGTTTTTAGTAGATATGCAATCAGTCTAAGTATCTTGGTTATTCTATAGGGTCCTTCCTAATTTGAAGATAATTTTTTTTGATCCAGAGATTTTGAAACTTCTGCTTTCCTTAAGACCATGTCTCCTGGATGGAAGACCTTCGGCTTAACTTTTGAATTATAATACCGGGCTACTCTTTGCCAATATGCTATCATTCAGACTTGAGCTTGCTGTCGGACTTCTGGAAGTAAGTCTAGATCGACTCTCCGACATTCTGAATTGCTCGACTCATTGTATTGTTCCACCTTTGTTGATGGTAATCCGATCTCAAGTGGGATCATCGCTTCTGTTCTATAAGTCAGATTGAATGGTGATTCTCCCATTGGTATATGAAGAGTTGTTCGGTATGCTCATAAGATCGAATATAGTTCTTCCACTCAGAGGCCTTTAGCTTCATTCAATCTGATTTTAAGTCCATGCAGAATTATTTGGTTTGTCACTTCCACTTCATCGTTAGATTGTGGATGACCGACTGATGTGAGTTTGTGCCTAATGTGAAATTTTGCACATAACTCTTTGAAGTTTTGATTGTCGAATTGTTGACCATTATCGATGATGATGGTATGTGGTAGATCGATTCTGTATATGATTGACTTCTGAATGAAGTCTTCCATCTTACTTTCAGTGATCTGTGTCAGAAGTTCAGCTTCCACGCATTTGATGGAGTAATCAATAGCAACTACTATGAATTTTTTTTTGACCAGATGTTGGAGGAAAAGGACCTAGTATGTCTATTCCCCATTGTGCGAACGGTCATAGTGCAATAATTGATATCAGCTGACTGGCTAGTTGATGTTATATATTTGTATACTTCTGATATAGTTCACAACTTCGGATAAGTTTAGCTGCATCTTTCTTCATGGTGGGTCAATAATATCTTTATCGTAAGACTTTATAAACTAGAGATTTGCCCCCAAGTGATTTCCACAAATTTTTTCGTGAACTTCTTTAAGTGCATAATCGGCATCTATTGGTCTCAAACACTTCAGTAAGGAAAGAGAAAATGATATTGTATAAAGTTGGCCATTCATCAAAATATATTGTGAGGCTGTCTATTTGAGTCGTTTGGCTTCTGAAAGATCTGTTGGTAGAGTTCCATCAATCAAGTATTAGAAGATCAGGTTCATCCAACTTGGCTCATCATTGATTTGTAGTATTTCTTCGACTTTATCAATAATCGGCTATTCAAGGCATTCGACGAATGTCCGACCAAGCGAGTTAAATGAAGTGATTGCGAGTTGATAGGTATATAAATTTGTCCATAAAAGTATTAATTTATGGATCAAATTATTTTTATTCTTTTAAAATTGATATTTTTTCGTATATTTTACAGAAAAGAGCTGCACCAACATAAAGAGCCTGATCTGCAGGCTTAGAGGGATCAAATGAGACTAAAAATAGAGTTAAAATGGATTTAAATTCAAAGCCGAAAGATAATCCAGTCTAATATGCAAGTTGGTGGTCCACCATGGACCACTTGGTCCATAAGAAAGTTGATAAGCCGTGAAATGCTACAGTAATTTTCACATAGCTCATAGAGAGTTCTGGCGGGATGTATGGGATTCAAATCAAAGATAGGACGCCTGAGGGGTTTGTGAAACAAACAAAGCTTAAATTCAAATGGGCTTAAGAGGAGACTTTGGGCGAACTTTGGCACGCGAGTGTGGAGATAGGACTTGGCGTGTACATGGAAGCTAACCTTGGTGGCGCGAGAACACAAAATTCAAATTCGGCAACAGGAGTTTGATGGGATGCAAGCAATGCGGGGAGGCGGCGTACACGGACCTTAGACTGGATCTCGTTTGGGTCGCTAACCGCAAAGAGGAGAGAGATATTTTTAAAATTTTAAAATAAAGCAATCACCTCTATCTTTCCTATTTAACCAACTGCCTATTCATCCATCCGTATTTTTCAAATTAAATCCTAACTATTCATCTATCCTCTCTTTTTAGTCTCCCATCAAAAAAATATAAAATCTTCCTCCCTTTCTACATCTATAAATAAAGCCTAATGCCTTCATTCATAGTATCTCTCTCCACTCCATAATTTTTATAGGGAGTCTGTATGACAGGCAGACATACCCACCTTTAAAATTTTTTAGCCACCTTATTTCTATTTTCTTCCACCCTTCCAACACACAAGAAGGAGAGTCAGCCAAGGGGAGGTTGATCTCAAACCGAGAGAAGGAGAAAAGTCTGGTTCTATAAAAAATTTTATTTTATTTTCTGTTCAAACTTCAAGCCTTATTAATGGCTTAGGAGTTAAAAATTTTTGTATCAGAATTTTTATTCAGTAATAAATTAGTTATTTTCTTTCTATTTAATTTTTACAATTTTAATTTCTGCAAGAGGATAGTTTAAATTTCTATATCTTTTAATTCTGTAATTTTTAATTTCTATAAGTTCAATTCCAGCAAGTAGAATTAGTCTTTATTTTATTTTTTTTTGACTTCAAATCAACTATGTCTGGCTAAGTAATCCCTCTGGGATTTGCGATGAAGCTAGATCATGAATAGAAGCCTGCTCTATTGAATCTCTCTTTTTGAGCTTTTAATTTTTAGAATCCTCCCTTCATCTCTCTCATCAAGAGACTTGATGGGCTATTGTTGGGTCAGAATCCTTTCACAGTCCATACTTGATTCGGTGCAAGAGTGGATGATTGATAGAAGGCTTAAAATTTTTTAAACCATTTCTTTTCTTTTTTTATGAAAATCTTGATGGGTTATAGTCGGGTCAGAATTTCTTCATAGCTAATGCTTGGACAACATAAGAGAAGAGAAGAAAGGAAGAGTCTCTTAATTAGGATAAAAATAAAATACTTGATGGATCATAGTTGAGTTAAATCTTTTCATGATCCATACTTGTTCATATTTTATACCTTGATCAAGGGACATTATAAGAGAAATCATAGGAAGACTCTCTAATTCATTGGTCTAGTAGATTCAAGAGCCCTAGGTCTTTTAGATAATTTACCTTTATAATTAATTAGTTTACTGCTTTGGTAGTTCATAATTCAACAAACAATCTCTTCTCCTTTTCTCTAAAGTTCGCCTGAGCAAGCATGTAAATATAATTTAAAATCTAATTCCTCATGGGATCGACTCGTACTCGTCGGACGTGCTACATTGCACATTGTGCACTTACGATAAATTTAAGACACATCAAGTTTTTGGTGTCGTTGTCGGAGAATTTGACGTGTTTAAATTGCACTTCAGATTCTTGTTCTTCATGCTCTTAGTTTTAGTTTTAGTTTTAGTAATTTTTTTTATCTTTTTAGTTATTTTAGTCAAATCAAAATCTATCTTGACATAAGGTTGCCCTGACATAACAGGAAGTTACGTTGTATGGTTGTCCTACGATAGATTTTGATTTACATCAAAAAAAATATTATCTTTAATTCTTAAATTTTTTTTTTAATTGCTATTTTATTTGCTTAATTAATTTTTTATTTTTAATATAGATTAGAATTCTCATATTTTATTTAGATTACATAAGTTTTCTTTCATTATTAGTTGATTTAATTTTTTTAAGTTGAATCTTTTTATTTTTTTCATAACTCACTAATCCAAACTCAATATCTACTTTAATTTTTGTAATTAAATTAACATAAAAAAAATACTAATCGCATAAGATTTAATTAATATAAAGAAACAACTAAACTTGAAAAATCTTTCACTTTATTTGGTCATCTTGCTTAGGGATGGCAAAATTAATCCGACCTGATGGGTATACACCCTACCCGAACCCGATCAAATCCGAAAAATAGGATTTGACTGGATTTGAGTTCGAGTTTGGGTAAAATCCGAAAACTATAGTACGGGTATGGGTAGGATATGGGTAGTGCTATTTTCTATCCGAACCCGACCCGAACCTATGGGTATGGATAATACCCGAACCCATATCTGAATATATATATATATATATATATATATATATATATACATATATATATACATATCCGAATATATATATACATATACATATATATATATATATATATATATATATACATATACATATACATATACATATATATATATACATACATATACATATATACACACACACATACACACACACACATATATATGATCTCTCTCTCTCTCTATATATATAATTATATATATGTATGTATATATATGTATGCATGCATATATGTATGCATGTATGTATGTGTGTGTGTGTTAGAAGTGTGTATGTGAGTATGTATGTATATATATATATATATAATTGGTAATTCTATTTTTGATTGATAATATGCATAAAATTATTTTACTTTTTTTTTGGGTATAGAATGGACAGGTATGGGTTGGGTATGGGGCGGGTATGGATTGGGTATGGGAAAATGGGTTACCCACGGGTATCTCCGAATCCGTTGGGTATGGGGATGGGTATCTCTTTTCTTATCCGATTGGGTATCGGGTAGGGTTTGGGTATAGGGTATTAAGTTCGAGTTTGGAGATGGGTAGTATACTATCCGACCCAAACCCTACCCATTGCCATCCCTAATCTTTCTTTCTTTGTATTGCATTTTCATAATATATCTTCAGAACATCACCCATTAATCAGATAAGGTGGAGATTTGATCACCCTTTCTTAGCCTACAAATCATCTTCTTGCATCTACATAACCTAATCCTTAAATAAAATGAATTAGATGCCAGCCTTAGGGACATTCGAGCTCATTAGGATAAGAAAACTCAAGAGTTTGATCGGATTCAAGTGGGTTAGCCTATCAGTGTCTAAGAAAGTAGTTCAAGAACTACGTTCTGAAGAAAGCTGGTTATCTAATTAGGTCTATTACGAAAGCACGAAAAATCTTCCACCAATCTTATACTTATCTGACTGATTCGGTTAGTCGATTTCGAACTTGGACTGCTCAAAGGCGACCTTGGCAGTTAAAAGCTGTCTAGAATTAAGAAAATCTTAGTCAGGACCTCTCTTCTTTTCTTTTCTCTTCTTTTGATTGAAAACTTGATTGAAAAAAAATTAGAAAAAAAAGTACTCTCTTCACTTTCTTCGTGGAAAACGGTGTCGGGTCGACTAGTAAGAATTAATTGGATTTCTATTTCAAACCCAATAACTTCTACAATGGGAGAACCCAATCAACCCCAAACCCTTAAGGATTTATGTTATCCAGTCGGTTCCGTCCAACCTTCTTGCATCAGGTTGCCCCAACCCACTGCAAATAACTTTGAAATTAAACCTCAAATTATTAACATACTTCCAAAATTCACCGGAAAAGAGGATGCATACATATTCATTAAAGAGTTTGAAGAGATTTGTGCAACCATGAGGCTGCAACAACTATCAGAGGATGAGGTTAAGCTAAGACTGATCAATTTTGTCCTTAAAGACAATGCTAAAAAGTGGCTCTATAGTCTTCCAAACCAATCTGTCACAACTTGAGAGGGTTTTGTAGGAGTGTTCCTCAAAAAGTTTTTTCTCCATCATAAAACAGCTAGGATTAGGAATGAGATAAACCAATTTTACCAACTAGCTGGAGAATCATTCTGGAAGTACTTTGATCACTCTAAGAACCTCTTAATCCAATGCCCACACTATGGAATAAAAATCTGGAAGCTATGCTAGATAATTTATAAAGGGCTAGATTCAAATTCTAGAACTATGCTAGAGTCCATATGCCAAGGTCAATTTATGTACAAAGAACTCACTGAAGCCTGATAATTTCTAGAAGACCTAGCTAAGAAAAATTTACAATGAAAAATAACTAGGAAACCTGAGAAACTAACACCTTCAAGAGGAGGAATGCATCAAATTCAAACTTTCCTAGCTATAGAGGCTAAAATTGCAACGTTAACACGTAGGTTAGAGGTCTTAGAACTACAGAGATCTGTCAGTATGAACCAAGTTTCTGCACCCATGTACAACGCATGTAGTGCAACAGACCATGTCCTTGAAGAATGCCGCTTCTTGATAAATCCAATAGAAAATGGATGTGCACAGGTAAATGCCACATACCAAAGACCAATGAACAATCCCTATACACCCATATATAACCCAGGTTGGAGGAATCATCCAAACTTTTCATGGTCACAAAATTCAAATGTAGGTGGTCCTAGCTTCAACCAGCAAAATCCAAGACCTAACCCTGTGATAAACAACCCACCAAGTTTCAATAATAATGAGAAGAAACTTAGTTCTCTAGAGAAAAGCTTAGAAGTCCTGGCCAAATCCAGTACTGACACCAATGCCACACTGAGCAATTTCATACAAACTACGGGTCAACTCATAAACACTAACACCCAAGCCATTGCCTATTTAGAAATGCAAGTGGATCAGCTAGCCTCTGCTATGAGTGAGCGAGAACGAGGTAAGCTACTAAGCCAACCTGAACCTAATCCGAGAAACCAAAATGGTCCACGACCCCAACAAGGAAACCAAGTCAATCATGTGAATGCTATTCACACCTTAAGATCTGAAAAATAAGTGAATAATAAGGTAGATACATCCGATGATAGAAGGAACTCATTTGTTGAGTCACTTTATGAACAACCTATCTTACAAACTCAAGCTCCTAATCCTGATAGTATACCAAGCCCAAAATCCATAATTTCTAGAGCTCCTTTTCTAAATCGATTGAGGTCCAATAAAAAATTAGAATATTTGGATAAAATTTTAGAGGTGTTTAAGCAAGTCCAAGTGAATATCCCTCTTCTGGACATGATTAAACAAGTTCCGACCTATGCTAAATTTTTAAAAAATCTTTGTACCAAGAAAAAAACCACCAATGTACCCAAGAGAATATTTTTAACAGCAAGTGTGAGCTCATACTTATCTAGTCATGTGTCAATAAAATATAAAGATCTAAGATCTCCAATAATTTCATGTGATATTGGAGAAACCCATATTGAGAAGGCTTTGCTAGATTTAGAAGCTAGTGTAAATATTCTTTCATTTTCAGTTTATAAGCAACTAAGATTAGAAAAAAATTTACCGACAAAAATCACATTACAATTAGCAGATAGATCTCTTAGGATCCTTAAAGGAATGGTAGAAGATGTTTTAATCAAGATTGGTAATTTTATCTTCCCTGTAGACTTTATCATTTTAGAGACCGAACCAGTTGTGAACTCCAAGGATCATATCTCAGTTATTTTAGGAAGACCATTCTTAGCTACTGCAAATACCGAAATTAATTGTCAAAATGGACTTATGAAGCTATCTTTCAGAAACATGCCCATTGAGCTGAATATAATTCAAGAAGAAATTTATGAACCCATTGACATTAGCGATGAGGAAGTCGATTTCGAGTCTAATTTCTGGCCAATCAATGAATCTGAGAAAATCAAAGAAATTCTTATAGATAATAAGAATAGCCAGAGACAAGAGCCTCCCATTGAACCAATCATAAAAATAATTAATCCATCATCCAAACCATCAATAGAGGAGGCATCCAAATTAGAATTGAAACTCCTCCCCGAGCACCTTAAGTATGCATATTTAGGTCCAGAAGAAATCTTGCCTGTAATTATCACATCTGACCTCAATCCTAAACATGAAGAGGAGTTGCTAGCAATTCTGAAAAAGAATCGTGAAGCAATAAGCTGGATCATGGCTGATATTAAGGAAATAAGTCCTTCCATAGTTCAACACAGGATATACCTAGAGGAAGAGGCCAAACCAATTAGAGATGCTTAGAGAAGACTTAACCCAGCCATGAAAGATGTAGTCAAAAAAAAATTTTAAAGTTACTTGATAATGGAATCATCTACCCCATCTCTGATAGCTCGTGGGTAAGCCCTGTACAAGTGGTACCTAAAAAGTCTGGGGTAACAATGGTCCAGAATGAAGCAAACGAACTTATTCCAACTAGGATACAAACGGAGTGGAGGGTCTGTATAGACTATAAAAAATTGAATACTACAACAAGAAAAGATCACTTTCCATTGTCGTTTATTAATCAAATGGTAGAAAAATTAGCCGGACAAGAGTTTTACTATTTTCTCGATGGATATTC
Organism: Elaeis guineensis; assembly: GCF_000442705.2. Classification (NCBI taxonomy): domain Eukaryota; kingdom Viridiplantae; phylum Streptophyta; class Magnoliopsida; order Arecales; family Arecaceae; genus Elaeis; species Elaeis guineensis. The sequence goes on along the minus strand of NC_025993.2, from coordinate 179,688,108 downwards.
CTACTATAATCAGACCCCTATAGCCTCCAAAGATCAGGAAAAGACTACATTCACTTATCCACTTGGAACCATTGCTTATAGGCGTATGCCCTTTGGATTATGTAATGCGCCGGCAACCTTTCAGAGATGCATGATCAGCAATTTTTCAGATATGGTTGAATGATTTTTGAAAATTTTTATGAATGACTTTTCTGTCTTTGGCCCTACCTTCTCCAAATACTTAGATTATCTGAGATTAGTTCTAGAAAGATATAAGGAAAAGCACTTAGTTCTTGACTGGGAAAAGTGCCAATTCATAGTTAGAGAAGGGATAGTTCTTGACCATATAGTTTCGAAAAAAGAAATTAAAGTAGATAAAGCCAAAGTAGATCTTATTGTAAGTCTTCCACCATCCAAATCTGTCAAAGAAATCCATTCATTTTTAGGATATGCTGGATTTTATAGAAGATTCATTGTCAATTTTAGCAAAGTGGCTCGCCCATTAACAAATCTCTTAGCAAAAGAAATCAAATTTGAGTTCACTCCTGAATGCCTAGAGTCTTTTGAATTTCTTAAAAAGGTACTCATTTCAGCTCCCATCATTCACCCTCCTGTCTGGTCTGAACCTTTTGAACTGATGTGTGATGCGTCTGATGATACTGTGGGTGCAGTTTTAGGTCAAAAAATTAATAAGCTGCCTACAGTTATTTACTATACGAGCAAAATTTTAAATAATGCACAGCTTAATTACACTATCACTGAAAAGGAGTTTCTGGCCATTATCTTTGTCCTAGAAAAATTTAGATCCTATTTGGTTGGGTCACACACCATTGTCTATACTGATCACTCAGCTATTAGACATCTCCTAGCGAAGAAAGACGCCAAGGCATGCTTGATACGATGGATCTTACTCCTTCAAGAATTTGACTTAGAAATCAGAGACAAAAAAAGAACAGAGAATGCAGTAGCGGATCACTTATCCCGAATCATAGTCGCACCATCTGGTGAACCACCCATCAATGAATTTTTTTCTGATGAGCAGCTCATGTCTGTATCCACTAAACCATGGTATGCTAATATTGTCAATTATTTAGCCATTGGTAAAGTTCCTTCTCATTGGACCACTTAAGACAAACACAAATTTTTTGTCCAAGTGAAGTATTTCATTTGGGATGATCCATACCTCTTTAAGCAGTATCCTGATCAAATCATTAGAAGGTGTGTCCCGGACAATGAGGTTAGAAGTATTTTATCTTTCTGTCATGATCAAGCATGTGGTGGTCACTTTGCATCCAAGAAGACAGTAGTCAAAGTCCTCCAATATGAATTTTACTGGCCTAATTTATTTAAGGATACATACGAGTACTGTAGAAGTTATGCTCGATGCCAACAAATGGGGCGAATCATCAAGAGAAACATGATGTCTCTCAACTTAATCTTGGTGGTTGAAATTTTTGATGTATGGGGGATCGATTTCATAGGTCCATTTTCAAACTCATTTGAAAATGAATATATTTTAGTAGCTGTCGACTATATCTCAAAGTGGGTAGAAGCTATTTTCTGCAGATCTATTGATAGCAAAGTTGTTGCCCAGCTATGCAACCCAAGAGGGGGGGTGAATTGGGTTTCTAAAAATTTTAAGCCCAACAAATAACTTATGAAGAACAAAACAATGGCTTTAAATCAATATTAATTACCTAAAGTAGTATTGCAAGGATATAATAAAGAAATAAGATAAAGCGATAAAGCACACCACAAACACAAGGATTTATAGTGGTTCGGTGCTAACCTTGCACCTACATCCACTCCCCAAGATCCCACTTGGGAATTTTAATCCACTATCCTTTGTATTCAACCCGAATACAAAACGTCGGAAACTCCGACACTAGCTATCCCAAGCTAGAATACAAGACGTCGGAAACTCCGACCCTAGCTATCCCAAGCTAGAACACTTGTTTCCCGGGTACAAGCAAACCCAAAACACTTCGATTTCAGGTTCGGATCAACCTTTCCTTGTTTTGGAAATCCTCCAAAAACAAGAGCAAAAACTCACAAAGAATAAGAATATTTAGAGCACAGATGAATACAATAACAGCTCCTTAAATGAGCAAATATAACAATAAAAGCTTTACTCAAATGAAGAACCCCTTTTTTAGATTTTCTCAAGATGAATGAACGGTTGAACGCTTGAGAAGAGGTTGATTGTTGATTGAAGATCTCTTGAAAGCTTTGAACAATCTCTAGATCAAGGTTGAAAACAATCGACTTGAAAGATTCTCTCTTTGAATGCTCTTGCTTTTCTTTTTCACAAACTCTCTTGAATATTGTGGATCCTCTCTCTTCTTCTTGAATATTTCGTTGATCTCAGATTTCGGATCCTCTCTTCTCTTTTGATCTCACGTTTGATCTCCCGATTTCCACACTTTTTCTTTGCAATTTGATCTGCTATTTAATCTGCAATTTTCTTTCACCATTTTAAGCATTTTATGGCATTAGTAGCAAGAGAAAATAATTTAGGCAGATAAAGAGCCGTTAGAGGATTTTTAGGAAGCATAAATGGCAATTAAAACGGGCAAAAAAATAGCCGTTGCTGACATTTCCCGTCGCAGGGGTCGACTCATGAGTCGACTCATGCTTCAGGAGTCGACTCATGAGTCGACTTCTGTTGCAACAGACCAGAAGGTCTGATTTCTGGATTTTTAGGCTCAAATCAGCAGAGGTCGACTCATGAGTCGACTCATGCCTTGTGGGTCGACTCATGAGTCGACTCACAGGTCGTGCCAAGTCAAAAATCCAGCGTGCCATGGGAATTTTTTGCGTGCCATTCAGCTCATAGTGTCATGAGTTGACTCATGAGTCGACTCATGCACTTCAAACCTTCATAACTTCAAAAATATAAGTCCAAACACAATGAAATTTTCACCAATAGATTTCAAATCATTTGTTCTACCAAATGGTACTATCAAATCAGGATTTTAATGAAATTATGATTTTGCCCTTGAAGAGCATAAGGACTTTTTCATTTTAAAATATTGTATCCCTTCAATCTGCTTTGTAATCATCAAAATCAATCTAGGAGCAACAATCTTCCCCTTTTTGATGATGACAAAATATTTGAACAAAAATATTTGAGTTAATGCATTAATTTCAAAAGAATCCATTATAAGTGTATATGCTTGAAAAGAGTATGATTCTTTTGGCATGTAATATAAATGCAAAATTAGTTTGTCCATTTTCTTAAAGATTTGAAAAGGATATAGGATCATTTTGAGTTCAAGATTTATCAGAGCAAGAGAAGATAAATAACTTTTCTATGTATCAGAGTAAAAATAATTTTTACAATGATATCAGAAAAGATTTTATAATGTATCAGAGCAAGAAAATTTTTAATGTATCAGAGAAAATTTCATACAGTATCAGAGCAAATGTTATAATATATTAGAGAAACCTTCACTGTATCGGATCAAATGTTATCATGTATCGGATCAAATGTTATCATGTATCAGATCAAGTTGAAAGAAATTGTAGGATGTATCAGAGTAAAACAAATTTCTTATTGATGTATCAAGGTGAGTAAAATTTCAAAAGCAAGTTTGAATATCAGAGCTTATATATAAAAAAAATACTTATTTGCATTGTACTCATGATTTTGCTTTTGATGGATAACTTTTTTGTTAAAGTTCTGTCTGATACCAAATTTTGATACCAAAATTTCTCAAAGTTTTGTTTAATCTTTCAATCCTTGTTTTTGTCTAATTTCTTCAATATTTGTTTAATTTCTTCAATATTTATTTTAATTTAATTTCTCCCCTTTTTTCTCATAATTTAAGGTTTTGCTTTTTGTCTAATTTCAATTTTTGTTTAATTTTAATTTCTCCCCCTTTTTGACATCATCAAACATAGTTAACTCTTTCTTTTCTTTTTCTGAAATATTCTTTAATTTCTTCCTCTTTAGAGTTTTTTTTATAGATGTTTGCTCCCCCTTAATATAGCAATTATCAATAGCAAACAACAACAAGGAGAAGACAATATTTCAACAGATGTATCAGAGATTGAAATATAACCAAAATATAATCATTACAAAGTGGTAGAAATATAGGTAAAAGATGATTCCATTAATATCATAATTGTTTCAATACATAAAATTCAACCAGCTAAATGTCAATACATGGCCCCAAGGTATAGATCCTAGAACAAGATACTAATTCCTAGAACCTAGTAAAGATCAAGATAAGTCAATGATCAAGACAAATCATGGATCGGAGTCATCAGATATGGTATGAGAAGATGATGGATCAGAAGTGCGTCCTCTACCCTGTCTGCCTCTGCCACGAGTAGGAGAACGAGATGAACTGGGAGGCTGAGAACGCTGAGATACTAGGGCTGATACCATGAGTCTGATAGAATCAAGTACGTTCAGTACTCTGGAAACAGATTGAAGTAGAGCAGTGAACAGGGTGGTAGCATGCTCACTCGATCCTCTGATCTCTTTCCTCAGTAGCTCATATCCACCTTCTAATGCTCCTCTGAGCCTTCCAGCCTCTGCAGTGAGGTCTGTGACCTCAATAGTAGACTCCTGTGGCTAGGGATGGGCCAATGCAAGGACTTGCCCCTGCAAGTCAAGAACTCTGCCAGTCAGTCTCCAGACTGTATCCTCAAGCTGCTGTATCCTGACGGACTGATCTGAAATCATCTGAAATACAGTGGAGATGTGGGGAGTAATGGTCTGATCAGAAGAAGTAGCTCCAGGTGCAAAAGAAGTACTACTCCACTGGCTAGACAACAAAGAAGCCACACGCTGAGATATATGCTCGATCTGATCATCAGCCAGTCTGAACTCTGATGGAGGTGCTCTACTCTCTGGCTGATACACTGGTGTGGGCATCCTAGTAAACTCAGAAGGGCCAGCCTCAGTATCAGGAATGAACTGGGTATCTGGTGAAGCTGCCCTAAAATCATGTACAGGAGAAGATGGACCTTCTTCTTCTATTCTGCCTTCAGTTCTGTCTTCAGCTCTTTCCTCAGCTCTCTCCTCAGCTCTTTCTTCAGAGCCTTTGATCCAACCACCAACAGTCTTTGTAATTCCCATTCGATGCAGGCTGTGTTGGTTGAAAGTGTCCACATGTGAGAGCTTGGTAGGTGTCTCCCCCTCACAGCTAACTCCAAACCTCCTAAATACTCTAGTAAGGGCCATACCATAAGGCAAGTGTGCCTTGGATCTGTTCAAAGTTTCTCTCATGGCCTCTATCATAAGTGCAGGGAGGTTTAGGGGGGTCTGAGTGATGATATGAAACATGACACATACATCTCTGCCAGATAGTAAGTCATGTCTACCACTCCTAGGAAAGAATAGTTTTGTCACAATCTGATGCATGACCCTCATCTCAATGGACAGTAGCTTTGCTTCCAATCTGTTTAAACTTCCTGAAAAGTCTTCTCCTAAGATAATTCTGATCCCTTCTTCTTTAATTGGGAGTTCCATATATGAGTATCCTTCACTAGGCAACTGAAGTATCTCTCCCAATATCCTAGAATCCAAACAGATGTCAATCCCCTTTACAGTTGAAGTCACAGACCCGTTTCCATAATTTAGGTTCTGGTAGAACTCTCTGACTAGATCAACATAGGTGACTTTCTTAAGAGAGCAATAAAGTTTCCCTCCTTGATTTTTGATCTTGGTAGCAAAAGTAAAGCCTTCTTTCTCAAAGAACCGAAAATCTATATTTTTTCCGGTTTCTACTTTTCTATCAGAAAGAAGATTTACACTGGGGCTTATGGAGGATTGAGAGGGACCTTGAGCAGGTACTGAAACTGGATTGGGAACAGTGAAAGACTGAGCATGTCTTTTCTTTCGGATAATTTTCTCAGGCTCTCGGATTGATTTCCTCCTTTGGGGAAGTTTCATCTTTGGAGCCATATCCAATAAAGTAGCAGACAAGAAGACTTGAATTCAGTGGAGGGATCACAAAAGAGTAAAGAAGAATTTTGATGGAGAAAAGAAGTGGATTTTGAATGAACGGTGAAGTTCTAGGGCACGTTCCACCCGCGCCTATCACTGCGAGACAGCACAGAAAAGTCCTTTTCAAGGAGGCGATTTTTGGTGGAGAGAAGGAGGGAGAATTGCCTCAGAATTGATCCTTGGATTTGGAGCAAAAAGAGTTGGAGAGGACGGCTTTCGGAAGGAAGACGACGAGAAGATGAGTCGTCTCATAAACAGGGTTTCCCGTTTTAAAAACAATGAACCCGATGGAAGTTGGTGGGATTTACAAGTTTGCCATTGAGTCGACTCATGGGGGTCGACTCATGAGGTTCAGAAAATCAGAAAAAATACAAATAAATTCCAAAAAAATTCAAAATTTTGGGAGAAGGAATTTTGCTCAATGATAAGTTTTTAGAGTGATAAAACTGAGCTTTTGGAACCAGGATAGTTGTTGGAAACTGAGCTCTAAGAATATTTGATAATAATTAAGAGAAGTTTAGGCAAATGGATCTAGAATTCCTAGATTTCTCCTAATTTCACAGAATCTATCCTCACTAAGGGCCTTTGTAAAGATATCAGCTAATTGATTTTCAGTGCTAATATATTCAAGAATTATATTTTTGTTTTGAACATGCTCTCTTATAAAATGATGTCTTATTTCAATATGTTTAGATCTTGAGTGTTGTATTGAATTTTTAGATAGATTTATGACACTTGTATTGTCATATTTTATTGGAGTTTCATTAAGTTTGATTCCAAAATCTTCGAGTTGTTGCTTAATCCACAAGATTTGAGCACAACAACTTCCGGCTGCAATGTATTCGGCCTCAGCCGTAGACAGTGCCACTGAATTTTGTTTCTTGCTAAACCATGAGATTAGGTTAACTCCAAGAAATTGGCAAGTTCCACTTGTGCTTTTTCTATCTAATTTACATCCAGCAAAATCAGCATCAGAATATCCTAACAAATTAATTTGTGAGTCCTTAGAGTACCATAACCCTATAGTTTGTGTACCATTTAAGTATCTAAGGATTCTTTTAACAGCATTCAAATGAGATTCCTTAGGATTAGATTGATATCTTGCACATAAGCAAACACTAAACATGATATCAGGCCTACTTGCAGTTAGATATAATAATGAGCCAATCATACCTCTGTAGTATTTTAAGTCTACGCTTTTACCTTCATCATCCTTGTCAAGCTTACTTGAGGGACTCATTGGTGTGCCAATAGGTTTGCAGTTCTCCATTCCAAATCTTTTGAGTAGTTCCTTGGTGTACTTGCTTTGGGTGATGGAGATTCCCTCTTTTGATTGTTTGATTTGGAGTCCGAGAAAGAACGTGAGTTCTCCCATCATGCTCATCTCGAACTCTCCCTGCATAAGCTTAGCAAAGTCTTGACAAAGGGATTCATTAGTAGACCCAAAAATTATGTCATCAACATAAATTTGTATAATTAGCAAATCATTTTGATTTCTTCTAATAAATAGGGTTGTGTCTACATTGCCTCTTGAGAAACCATTATTTAGTAGAAATTTGCTTAGCCTTTCATACCATGCTCTAGGTGCTTGTTTTAGACCATATAAAGCTTTATTTAATCTAAAGACATGATTGGGAAAAGCATGATTTTCAAATCCTGGGGGTTGTTCTACATATACTTCTTCAGAATTATATCCATTTAAAAATACACTTTTAACATCCATTTGAAATAGTTTGAATTTCATAAAGCAAGCATAAGCAAGTAGAAGTCTAATGGCTTCTAATCTAGCAACAGGTGCAAAGGTTTCATCAAAATCAATTCCTTCTTCTTGATTATATCCCTTAGCAACCAGTCTTGCTTTATTTCTAATTACATTTCCATGCTCATCTAACTTGTTTCTAAAGACCCATTTTGTGCCAATTATTGAATAATCTTTAGGTCTTTTCACTAAGGTCCAAACATTATTTCTTTCAAATTGACTGAGTTCTTCTTGCATAGCATTAATCCAGTTATGATCATTTTCAGCTTCTTCAAAAGTTTTAGGTTCAAGTTGAGATACAAAAGCACAATGATTAAGTACATCTCTAAGTGAAGAACGTGTTTTTACCCCATGCATAGGATCACCGATAATTAATTCCTTAGGGTGGTTGTGAACATACCTCCATTCCTTGGGTAAGTCATTTGTACCTTGAAGTTGTTCTTGAATTTCTTCACCTTTCTCATTTTGTTCATCTTCTTGATCCTTGTCTTCTGGAGTTGCTGAATCTTTCAGAGTGATCTCCTTCATACCTTCTATTAGTGGATCTGCATCATCAACACCCTCATTCTTCCTTGAAGGAGGATCGTTAGATTCATCAAAGACAACATGTATGGACTCCTCAACTACTAAGGTTCTTTTGTTGAACACTCTAAATGCTTTACTAGTGGAGGAGTAACCTAGAAGGATTGCTTCATCTGATTTTGCATCAAATTTACCAAGTTTTTCTTTGCCATTATTTAATACAAAACATCGGCAACCAAAAACATGAAAATAGGCAATATTTGGTTTTCTTCCTTTCCAAAGTTCATAGGGAGTTTTCTTTAAAAATTGTCTTATTAAAGCACGATTTAAAATGTAACAAGCTGTGTTAATAGCTTCCGCCCAAAAATATTTTGGAAGGTTGCTTTCACAGAGCATGGTACGGGCCATTTCTTCTAAGGTTCTATTTTTTCTTTCAACTACCCCATTCTGTTGGGGTGTCCTAGGAGCAGAGAAGTTGTGGCCAATTCCATTTTTATCACAAAAATTTTCAAAGTCATGATTTTCAAATTCTGTTCCATGATCACTTCTAATATTTTGAATTGAAAACCCTTTTTCATTAGTGACTTTTCGATGAAATTTCATGAAAATTTGAAAAGTTTCATTTTTGTGAGCTAAAAAGAAAATCCAAGTAAAACGAGAGTAATCATCAATTATTACAAATCCATATCGTTTTCCTCCTAGACTAGTGGTTTTAGTTGGTCCAAATAAATCCATATGTAAGAGCTCTAAAGGTCTAGAAGTTGAAATAGTATTTTTGGATTTAAATGATACTCTAGTTTGTTTACCTAATTGGCATGCATCACAAATTCTATCTTTTTCAAAATTCAATTTTGGCAAACCGAGAACTAAATCCTTTTTGATTAATTTTGAAAGAGAATGCATGCTGATATGTGCAAGTCTATGATGCCACAGCCAACTAGTCTCATTTATTTTAGCATTTAAGGAAACTAGGCATTGCATGTCTAATTTAGTTAAATCATTCAAGTCTACCATATAAACATTGCCATGCCTATGTCCTATAAATTTAATGTCATCGTTAATAGGACTCGTCACAATGCATACAGATGATTCAAAACTTACTTTATACCCTTTATCACAGAATTGACTAATGCTAAGTAAGTTATGCTTTAAACCTTTAACAAGTAAAACATTCTCAATGTATTTGGAGGGAGTGATACCAATGTTACCTATCCCGATGATCTTTTCTTTGCCATTATCTCCAAAGGTGACCATCCCTCCATCCTTAGCATCAAGCGTGATGAATTATGATTCATCACCAGTCATGTGTCTCGAGCATCCGCTGTCAAGATACCATTTCCTGTTTCCTTCTTGGGATGCTAGACACACCTCATTTTCATGTGCCATCAGGCACAGATTGGCTTGTTCGGTTGAGGTTTCCTCGTCGGAGCTTGAGTCATCACTCGCACTTCAGGTCGCCATCATTGCCTTCTTTTTGAATTTCTTTGGACCTTTCTTCAATTGAGGACATTCGGATCTGAAATGTCCTGGCTTCTTGCACTCGAAGCATATAGGAGTTTGATCTTTCTCCTTTTCTATGCTTTGATCTCTTTTTGTAAATTTCTTTCTCATCCCCTGTTTCCTTTTTCTTAGAAACTTCTAGAATTTTCGGGTGATGAGAGCCATCTCCTCATCCTGATCTTCATCTTCAGAGTCATCTGTTTCATAATCAGGTGAAGTTGTGGATTTGAGGGCAATGGTTCTTTTCTTTTTGATTTCATCCTCTTGATGTTGCATCATGCTAAGTTCATGAGTCATCAAGGATCCAAGAAGCTCTTCTAGAGGTAGAGTGTTCAAGTCCTTTGCTTCTTGGATGGCAGTCACCTTGGCTTCTCAAGTTCTTGGCAGTGACCTGAGAATCTTCCTTACAAGTTCACTGTTAGTATAAGATTTGCCAAGACTCTTTAAACCATTGATTATATCAGTAAAACGAGTAAACATAGCAGTTATGGACTCATCATGCTCTATTTTGAACAATTCATATTTATGTACAAGCATGTTTATTTTAGACTCTTTTACTTGATTTGTTCCCTCATGGGTGACTTCTAACCTATTCCATATTTCTTTAGCAGATGCACAAGTAGAAATGCGATTAAATTCACTAGCATCTAGTGCACAATAAAGAACATTCATAGCTTTGGCATTTAATTGTGCCAATTTCTTGTCAACCTCATCCCATTCTTTCTCGGATTTGGTTGACTCCTCACCATCTATAATCTTGGTGGGTGTGTGAGGACCATTCACTATGATACTCCACATATCATAGTCGAGTGCTTGTATGAAAATCTTCATCCGAGCTTTCCAATAGGTGTAATTAGACCCATTGAAAAGTGGAGGTCGGTTTGTTGATTGCCCCTCGGCTAGAGAAATACCAACATGGGTTGCCATAGATCTTTGGCTCTTTGATTATTAGATCAAAGAAGGGCTAGAGCACCGGCTCTGATACCACTTGTTGCCCAGCTATGCAACCCAAGAGGGGGGGTGAATTGGATTTCTAAAAATTTTAAGCCCAACAAATAACTTATGAAGAACAAAACAATGGCTTTAAATCAATATTAATTACCTAAAGTAGTATTGCAAGGATATAATAAAGAAATAAGATAAAACGATAAAGCACACCACAAACACAAGGATTTATAGTGGTTCGGTGCTAACCTTGCACCTACATCCACTCCCCAAGATCCGACTTGGGAATTTTAATCCACTATCCTTTGTATTCAACCCGAATACAAAACGTCGAAAACTCCGACACTAGCTATCCCAAGCTAGAATACAAGACGTCGGAAACTCCGACCCTAGCTATCCCAAGCTAGAACACTTGTTTCTCGGGTACAAGCAAACCCAAAACACTCCGATTTCAGGTTCGGATCAACCTTTCCTTGTTTTGGAAATCCTCCAAAAACAAGAGCAAAAACTCACAAAGAATAAGAATATTTAGAGCACAGATGAATACAATAACAGCTCCTTAAATGAGCAAATATAACAATAAAAGCTTTACTCAAATGAAGAACCCCTTTTTCAGATTTTCTCAAGATGAATGAACGGTTGAACGCTTGAGAAGAGGTTGATTGTTGATTGAAGATCTCTTGAAAGCTTTGAACAATCTCTAGATCAAGGTTGAAAACAATCGACTTGAAAGATTCTCTCTTTGAATGCTCTTGCTTTTCTTTTTCACAAACTCTCTTGAATATTGTGGATCCTCTCTCTTCTTCTTGAATATTTCGTTGATCTCAGATTTTGGATCCTCTCTTCTCTTTTGATCTCACGTTTGATCTCCCGATTTCCACACTTTTTCTTTGCAATTTGATCTGCTATTTAATCTGCAATTTCCTTTCACCATTTTAAGCATTTTATGGCATTAGTAGCAAGAGAAAATAATTTAGGCAGATAAAGAGCCGTTAGAGGATTTTTAGGAAGCATAAATGGCAATTAAAATGGGCAAAAAAATAGCCGTTGCTGACATTTCCCGTCGCAGGGGTCGACTCATGAGTCGACTCATGCTTCAGGAGTCGACTCATGAGTCGACTTCTGTTGCAACAGACCAGAAGGTCTGATTTCTGGATTTTTAGGCTCAAATCAGCAGAGGTCGACTCATGAGTCGACGCATGCCTTATGGGTCGACTCATGAGTCGACTCACAGGTCGTGCCAAGTCAAAAATCCAGCGTGCCATGGGAATTTTTTGCGTGCCATTCAGCTCATAGTGTCATGAGTTGACTCATGAGTCGACTCATGCACTTCAAACCTTCATAACTTCAAAAATATAAGTCCAAACACAATGAAATTTTCACCAATAGATTTCAAATCATTTGTTCTACCAAATGATACTATTAAATCAGGATTTTAATGAAATTACGATTTTGCCCTTGAAGAGCATAAGGACTTTTTCATTTTAAAATATTGTATCCCTTCAATCTGCTTTGTAATCATCAAAATCAATCTAGGAGCAACAAAAGTGATCATAAAATTTCTAAAAAAAAATATTTTCTCTCGTTTCGACACTCATAGAGCAATCATTAGTGATCGAGGAACACACTTTTGCAACCGACCATTTGCCATATTAATGAAAAGATATAATGCCACCCATAAGTTGGCCACACCTTATCACCCTCAGACTAGTGGACAAGTAGAAGTGTCCAATAGACAGATCAAACAAATTTTGGAAAAAATTGTTAATGCCAATAGAAAAGATTGGTCTTTGAAATTAGTTGATGCCCTATGGGCATACCGAACCACTTTCAAGACCAACCTAAGAATATCTCCCTATAGGATTGTATTTGAAAAACCTTGTTACTTGCCTGTTGAGCTAGAGCATAAAGCTATGTGGGCTATTAAAAATTTAAATATGGACTTGGACGTAGCTAAAAATCACAAGAAGCTTCAAATGAATGAATTAGAAGAACTAAGAAATGAAGCTTACGAGAATTCTAGGATGTATAAGGAACGAACCAAAGTATTCCATGATCAGGCAATTATGAGAAAATTATTTACTCCTGGACAAAAAGTTCTTTTGTACAATTCTAGATTACACCTATTTCCTGAAAAGCTTAGGTCTAGATGGACAGGATCTTTCTTAGTTAAAAAAATCTTCCCACATGGAGCTATAGAAATTGAAAATCCAAGTAATGGTACTTTGTTTAAAGTTAATGGTCAAAGATTAAAATCATTCTTGGAACTGCCCAGAGAATCTGTTGATAATGCCATGGTTCTCTATGAACCAACTTATGTCGATTAATTTGCTTATTTTGTCTAGCTGAAAATATTAAACTTAGCGCTTTTGGGAGGCAACTCAATTTTTTTTAAAACTAATATCTTTTCTATTGAATAAATAGAGATACCAGTCTTCGGATTTTTAGACTAATATCGCACCAGATCACCTTCAATAAAGAACACATATTCACCAGGTGACATCTTTCTTTTTCTTATATTCATTATGTTTCTTCCTTTATTAGAAATAATGATATTTAAGTTGGGGGTAGAAAAAAAAATTGAAAAAAAAAATGTATTGTGAGCAAAATAGACTAGAAAAAAAGTAATAAGAGTTAGAAAGTATTTACTGTAGCAAGTTAAGAAGTAGATTAGTGGGTAGACTTTTAGCAACTTATTTAGATCACCTAAAGGCTATTAGTACTTCTAATTACACATGCATACTGACAAGGCAAAATAAGTGCTGATTGAGAGGCCATCTGAGGACTCAATTATCACACACTCCAATCAAAAATTTTAATTTGAGGAAATAGCTACATGCCTAAAATAAAAGTGCAAAACACAGAGTATATGTGGATTATCCTAAGCTTAGTAACCGGATCTCTACACCTTAGTCAAGTGTGAAAGTTCGCATCAAATGGTGAAGGGAAGGCCAAGATGCTCAAAAAAAAAAAAAAGGCAGTGTGAAAGCTACCTTAAGTTCATGAACTTTATTTGAGAGTGTATAAAAAATTAACCAAAATAAGGTAATAAGAGAAGATATATTTGTCCTTTACAAGTCAGTATTCAAATGCTAAGTTGGTCATCACAAACACAAGTGCTGTAAACCTTTCGATGCATTCTAAGAAAGTGTCTAATTGTGCTAACTACGAAATTTACTTCTAAAACTTAACATTAGTGATACTTGCTAAACTCTTTGACTTTCAATTCTAGATCTATTTTTGTCAAGGATGATTTTAAATTTAAAAAAAAAATTATATATTGCATTGCTAAGGGACTAGCAATAAATAAGTTGGGGGGTGTGATAGGTGTATAAATTTGTCCATAAAAGTATTAATTTATGGATCAAATTATTTTTATTCTTTTAAAATTAATATTTCTTTGTATATTTTACAGAAAAGAGCTGCACCAACATGAAGAGCCCGATCTGCAGGCTTAGAGGAATCAAACGAGACTAAAAATGGAGTTAAAATAGATTTAAATTCAAAGCCGAAAGATAATCTGATCCAATACCCAAGTTGGTGGTCCACCATAGATCACTTGGTCCATAAGAAAGTTGATGAGCCATGAAATGCTACAGTAATTTTGACATGGCTCACAGAGGGTTCTGACGGGATGTATGGGATTCAAATCAAAGATAGGATGCCTGAGGGGTTTGTGAAACAAACAAAGCTTGGATTCAAATGGGCTTAAGAAAAGACTTTGGACGAACTTTGACACGCGAGCGTGGAGATAGGACTTGGACTTGGCATGTACATGAAAGCTAACCTTGGTGGCATGAGAACACAAGAGCGATTCAAATTCGGCAATAGGAGTTTGATGGGATGCGAGCAATGCGGGGAGGCGGCGTACACGGACCTTAGAATGGATCTCATTTGGGTCGCTAACCGCAACGAAGAGAGAGATATTTTTAAAATTTTAAAATAAAACAATCATCCCTATCTTTCCTATTTAACCAACTGTCTATCTATCCATCCGTACTTTCCAAATTAAATCCTAATCATTCATCTATCCTCTCTTTTTAGTCCCATATTGGAAAAATATAAAATCCTCCTCCCTACCTACATCTATAAATAAAGCCTAATGCCTCCATTCATAGTATCTCTCTCCACTCTATAATTCTTGTAGGAGATCTGTATGACAGGCAGACATACCCACCTTTAAAACTTTTTAGCCACCTTATTCCCACTTTCTTCCATCCTTCCAACACACGAGAAGGAGAGTCAGCCAGGGAAGATTGATCCCAAGCCAAGAGAAGGAGAGAAGTCTAATTCTGTAAAAAATTTTATTTTATTTTCTGTTCAAACTCCAAGCCTTGTTAATGGCTTAGGAGTTAAAAATTTTTACATCAGAATTTTTATTCAGTAATAAATTAATTATTTTCTTTCTATTTAATTTTTATAATTTTAATTTCTATAATATAATAGTTTAAATTTCTATATCTTTTAATTCTGTAATTTTTAATTTCTGCAAGTTCAATTTCAGTAAGTAGAATTAGTCTTTATTTTTTTTTTGACTTCAATTCAACTATATCTGGCTAAGTAATCCCTCTGGGGTTTGCGATGAAGCTAGATCATGAATAGAAGCCTGCTCTATTGAATCTCTCTTTTCAAGCTTTTAATTTTTAGAGTCCTTCTCCCTTCATCTCTCTCACCAAAAGACTTGATGGGCTATCATTAGATCAGAATCTCTTCATAGTCCATACTTGATTTGGTACAAGAGTGAATGATTGATAGAAGGCTTAAAATTTTTTAAATCATTTCTTCTCTTTTCTTATGAAAATCTTGATGGATTATAGTCAGGTCAGAATCCCTTCATAGCCTATGCTTGGACAACATAAGAGAAGAGAAGAAAGGAAGAGTCTCTTAATTAAGATAAAAATAAAATACTTGATGGATCATAGTTGAGTTAAATCTTTTCATGGTCCATACTTGTTCATATTTTACATCTTGATCAAGGGATATTATAAGAGAAATTATAGGAATGCTCTCTAATTCATTGGTCTAGTGGATTCAAGAGCCCTAGATCTTTTAGATAATTTATCTTTATAATTAATTAGTTTACTGCTTTGGTAGTTCGTAATTCAACAAATAATCTCTTCTCTTTTTCTCTAAAACTCGTCTGAGCAAGTATTTAAATATAATTTAAAATTTAATTCCTCGTGGGATCGATTCGTACTCGTCGGACGTCCTATATTGCATACCGTATGCTTGCAGTAAATTTAAGACACATCATGAGTCGAGAAAGTACATCGGCTCGAGTATTTTTTGTTCTTGAGATGTGAAAGATCTCAAAATATTTTAGGATTGATATTAGATTTTTCACTTTCTAAAGATACTTCATCATAACGGAATTTCGGACTTCAAACTCACCCTTAACCTGTCCTGTAATCAATTGTGAGTCGATGAAGACCTTCCGATTGTCGATGTCAAGCTCTTTGGCAATCTTTAAGCCGACCAAGAAAGCTTCATACTTGGCTTGGTTATTTGAAACTTTAAAATTGAATCGAAAGATATACTTGGTTACCATCCCTTCGAAATTAGTGAGGATGAGACTGGCTCCACTACTCTGTACGTTGGATGCTCTGTCAATATGTAACACCCACGTCAATATTGATTCGGGCTTGGAAGTTTCAACTAATTTTATTTTGTCATTTGATTCATCCTCAGAATTATTGTCAGGTATAGTACACTCAGTGGCAAAGTCGGCCAATACTTATGTCTTCATCAATGGACGTGGGCGATATTGGGTGTCAAACCCACTGACTTTTATTGCCGACTTTGCCAATTGACCTGAAGTATCAGATCGGTACAAAATTGCCTTCAACAACTGATCTATCAAGACGATGATAGGATATGCTTGAAAGTATAGGCAAAGTTGCTGCGATGATATGATTAGAGCATAGACCATCTTCTCTACTTTTGAATATCTTATTTCGATATTGTGAAGCACCCTGCTGGTGTAGTAAACAGACCATAGAATATAATTTTTATCCTTTTGGACGAGTACCGAACTAACTGCTTCTGTTGAAGTTGTCAAATAGAGATACAAAATTTTTCCGACCTTTGATTTTGTAAATAGCAGTGGAGACGTCAGATATTATTTTAGATCTTCGAAGGACTGTCGGCACTCATCTGATTATGTGAAGTCTTTTGCTTATCTCAGGATTTTAAAGAAAGATAAGTATCTTTCTGCCGATCTTGAGATAAATCGGCTGAGTGCGGCGATCCTTCAATTGAACTGTTGTATCTCTTTCTTCGAGCTTGAATGTTTCATATTGACGATAGTCTTTATTTTTTCGAGATTGATTTCAATTCTTCATTATGACATAAGAAATCTAAGAAATTTTTCAGAAGTCACTCCGAATGCACACTTGGTTGGATTTAATTTCATCTGATATCGTCGAAGTGTGCTAAAGGCTTCTTCCAAATCATGAATATGATCAGAAATTTGAGAAATTTTTACTAGCATATCATCCACATAGACTTTCATATTTTGCCTGATTTGTACTTTGAATATTTTGTTGACTAACTATTGATAAGTCGCTCTAGTATTTTTTAAACTGAATGGCATTACTTTGTAATAGTAGATACCTTTGTCGGTTACAATGGCTGTGTGCTTCTCATCTTCATGTGCCATCCAAATCCGATTATAGCCTGTAAAGGCATCCATGAAGCTTAAGAGTCAGTGCTCCAAAGTTTCATCAACTAGTTGGTCAATCTTCGGCAAAGAAAAACTGTCCTTCGAATAGGCTTCATTTAGATTTGTATAGTCGATGCAGATCTTCATTTTTCATTGACTTTTCTCACCATCACTACACTGACGAGCCAATCGGGATAATTTGCTTCTCTGATGAAGTCCGTTGCGAAGAGCTTGTCGACTTCTTCGTTGATGATCTTCTGTCTTTCAAGAGTAAAAGACCTTTCTTTTATCTCACCAGCCTAACTTTTGGGTCAATATTTAGCCGATGGATTATTACCTCCGGAGGAATGCCTGGCATGTCAGTAGCCGATCAAGCAAAAATATTGGCGTTTGTTCTTAGTAGATTTATTAGTTGTTGCGGCTCCGGATCAGGCAACTGTGATCCAATTTGGACCGTCTTCTCAGAATCTTCTTCTTTTAGTGGGATAAAAACTAATTGCTCGGCTGATTCACCCCTTTTTTTATTTTTTCTTTGGTCCAATTTATCAACGGACAAAGAGTCTTCAGGTTGATTATTCTGTGTGGAGATCAGAAAACAGCATCGGATAAGTTGTTGATCTTCATGCATCTCTCTAACTCTATTTTTTGTTGGAAATCAGACCAATAGATGATATGTTGAGACTACTGCTCTCAGGATGTTAAGTCCAGATTGTCTGAGTATGGCATTATAAGCGAAGAAACTCGGACAATCGTGATTGTTAAGAAAATAGTACTCTATCATGAATTTGTTTCGACAGTTAGTGGGAGAGTAATTTCTCTTTCCACGATAATTGCATCTCCAATGAAACCGACTAATGACGTCGAGACTCTCTTGAGTCGATCCGTCGGTAGTTGCATTCGGGAGAAAGTTGAGTAAAACAAAACGTCTGTTGAGCTTCCATTATCAACTAATTTTTTTTTTACATCATAATTTGCTATTATCATCGAAATAATGATAGCATCATCATGGGGAGTTTGAATTCTTCGAACATCATCTTTCAAAAAAATAATTACATTATCGAGTCATCGTTTCTTCGCCGACTCTTCTTCGAAAGTTGCCCCCCAGACTTTGGTCGCTCGGAGATCATGTTGATTACTCCCGTTGTTGGTCGATTGTTGATTGTCTCCTCAGCTTGTGGTTGAGGTTGTTAGTCGGTGGGAGGTTGAGTCAGACGATCGCATCAAAATTTTTTGAGATAGTCTCATCGAATCAGGGCCTCTATCTCGTCTCTGAGTTGGATGCACTGTTCGATATCGTGACCATGATCACGATGAAACTGATAGTACTTCTTCCTGTCACGGCTCCTTGATGGCACTTTCATTAGCGGCGGGTGTTATAAATACTCTTCTCTTTCGATCTCCATCAAGATCTACACACGGAGATCAAAAAGAGGAGTATAGGAGTCATACCTGCCATAGCTGTTTGGCTTCAGACTCCATCGTCGAGGTAAAGCTCACTTATTGGTAATTGGCCGACTTAATTCAGCTGGAGCTTCACTCGTTTTCTGTTTCTTCTTCTGATCTTTTTCATCTGTCTGGCATCGGTCACAAGCAGCTTCATCTATATGAATATATTTATATGCGCGCTCTAAAAGTTTAGCATAGATCCGAAGGAGAGTTTTATTTAAAGAATATGTGAATCTGGATCCCCTTATACCCCTCTTTATGGCCGATATGGCCATATCTTCATTGAGGTCCCCGACCTCAAGTGTGGCCGCATTAAATCGAGCCATGAAATCTCTCAACGTCTCTGTCTCACCTTGCTTAATAGAGAAGAGACTGTTTGATGTCTGTGACGGCTTTCGACTAGTGCTGAAGTGGGCCATGAAAAATTATTCGAGCTACTCAAAGGAGTTAATGCTCTCCAACTAAAGTCTAGAATACCAGACTCGAGCAGCCTTCTGAATAGTTATCGAAAAATCGATGCATAAGAGGGCATCGGTTGCCCCCTGAATCATCATAAGAACCGTATAGCTCTTCAAATGGTCAATCAGGTCGATGGAGCCGTCATATGGCTCCATCTACGGCATTTTGAATCGAGATAGAATCGGTTCATCGAAGATGCGCTGAGAAAGAGGCTAGATAGTGTGGAAGTCATAGTCGTTGGAAGACTTCTGACCTTGCACCTGAAGTCAGACAAGCTGTTCGTCAATCTCTTTAAATTTGCATTCGTAGTCATCAAGCTATCGTTGCTGGAAAATCCCAGGGGTAGAACCCCTTGAAGAGCTTGAAGATGGAGAGGCAGAAGGTGTCCACGGCCTTTTCCCCTTCCTGATACTATGTGCACGAGAAGGAGAGGAAGAACGCCGCGAATGATGGGTGGCACGGTGGGAGTGCCGAGAACATAGCTATCCGTCTCGTTGAGAGTGTCTAAACGGTCGCCAGTTTGGAGAAGAGGAAGGTGAATGCCGTGGTGGGCGGCGGCTGTCCTAAATGGCACTGAATGAGCCACCGGCTCCTCTACTGACGGCTGCTGCTGCTGCTGTGTTTGTTGCTGCTAGAGGCTTTGAACCACCTCTATTAGTACTTTCATTTGCTACATAAATACAGCAATTTATGCGTCCGTAATAACTACAGGACGTGAAGAATTAGGCTCTACCACTGGAGGTGGGGGAGAAACATCTTTTTGACAGGAAGACTGCCTTGCTGATCCTGTCGAGTGTTGAGCTTTGATTTTTGGCATGGTTGTTTGTATTCTTCCCCACTACGTGGTGCGTCAATCTGTTGCGGCCAATCCCCTATTGCGTCCGTCATCGGAGAAGAGCACCTGCAAAAGAAGTCCTTACTGAATGGAGTTGTGTTCGGTGGAGACCCTCCAATGCTTAAGTCAGCGAGGTGTGGTGAACAGTAGATTAAGAAATATTTGAATTGGCAAAGTTTCAGCCCAAAATTATCTTACCCATGCTGTTCATTTACCTCCCTTTTATAGATGATTCAGATATAACCGTCGAGTACGTGATCCCACTTTTTATGGTACTGTTGCTCCTAGATTGATTTTGATGATTACAAAGCAGATTGAAGGGATACAAATATTTTTATTTGAAAAAGTCTTTATGCTCTTCAGGGGCAAAATCGTAATTTTACTAAAATTCTGATTTGATAGTATCATTTGGTAGAACAAATGATTTGTAATCTATTGATGAAAATTTCATTATTTTTGGACTTATATTTTTGAAGTTATGAATGTTTGAAGTGCATGAGTCGACTCATGAGTCAACTCATGGCACAATGAGCTGCTTGGCACGCTAAAATTTCCCTTGGCACGCTGGTTTTTTGGCTTGGCACGACCTGTGAGTCGACTCATGAGTCGACCCACAAGGCATGAGTCGACTCATGAGTCGACTTCTGCTGTTTTGGGCCAAAATATCCAGAAACCCAAATCTCTGGTTTTTGCAACAGAGGTCGACTCATGAGTCGACCCCTGAAGCATGAGTCGACTCATGAGTCGACCCCTGCGACGGGAATTATCCGCAACGGCTAGTTTTTTGCCCGTTTTAGTTGCCTTTAATGCTCACGTTAAATGCTCTAACGGCTCTTTTTCTGCCTAAAATATTTTTCCTTGTTTCTTAAAGCTATAAAAGGTTTAAAAAGGTGAAAAACAAAAGGGGATCTACAATATACACGAGAGATACAAGAGATTTTGAAAGAGAAAAGTAAGAGCATTCAAAAGGGCATTCAAGAGCATTCAAAGAGAGGGTTTTTCAAGCCAACTTTTCAACCCTGATCAAGAGCTCTTTCAAAGCCTTCAAGAAGCCTTCAATCAAAGCTCACCTATTCCTCAAGCGTTCATTCAACTCTTCATTCACCTTGAGGAAATCAAAAAGGAGATTCTTCATTTGAGTAAAGTGCATTTAATGTAATATTCGCTCATTTAAGGAGCTATTCTTGTACTTATTTATGTTCTAAACTGTCTTACTCTTTGTGAGTAATTGTTCTTGTTTTTGGAGGATTTCCAAAAACAAGGGAAGGTTGATCCGAACCTGAAATTGAAGTGTATTGGATTGGCTTGTACCTGAGAAATAAGTGGACTAGCTTGGGATAGCTAGTGTCGGAGTTTCCGACGTTTGTATTCGGGTTGAATACAAGTATAGTGGATTGAAATTCCCAAGTAGGAGCTTGGGGAGTGGATGTAGGTGCAAGGTTGGCACCGAACCACTATAAATCTTTGTGTTTGTGGTGTGCTTTATTGTTTCTCTTTATTTCTTTATTATATCCTTGCATTCTTGCTTTAGGTAATTGATCTTGAACTAAAGTCTTTCTCCTCATTCATCAAGCTTTTAACAAATACTTTTCATAAGTAATTAGTTAAGCTTAAATTTTTTAAAAACCCAATTCACCCCCCCCTCTTGGGTTGCATAGCTGGGCAACAAGGCATGAGTCGACTCATGAGTCGACCTCTGCTGGTTTGGGCCAAAAAATCCAGAAACTAACATTTCTGGCTGTTGCAACAGAAGTCGACTCATGAGTCGACTCCTGAAGCATGAGTCGACCCCTGCGACGGAAATTGTCCGCAACGGCTAGTTTTTTGCCCATTTTAATTATCTTTTATGCTCCCTTAAAATGCTCTAACGGTTCTTTTTCTGCCTAAAATGTTTTTCCTTGTTTCTTAAAGTTATAAAAGGTTTCAAAAGGTGAAAAACAAATGGTGGATCTATAAAATACACGAGAGATACAAGAGATCTACAATATACACGAGAGATACAAGAGATTTTGAAAGAGAAAAGCAAGAGCGTTCAAAAGGGCATTCAAGAGCATTCAAAGAGAAGGTTTTTCAAGCCAATTTTTCAACCTTGATCAAGAGCTCTTTCAAAGCCTTCAAGAAGTCTTCAATCAAAGTTCACTTTCTCCTCAAGCGTTCATTCAACTCTTCATCCACCTTGAGGAAATCCAAAAGGAGATTCTTCATTTGAGTAAAGTATTTTTATTGTTATATTCGCTCATTTAAGGAGCTATTCTTGTACTTATTTGTGCTCTAAACTGTCTTACTCTTTGTGAGTAATTGTTCTTGTTTTTGGAGGGTTTCCAAAATAAGGAAAGGTTGATCCGAACCTGAAATCGGAGTGTTTTGGGTTGGCTTGTACCCAGAAAATAAGTGGACTAGCTTGGGATAGCTAGTGTCGGAGTTTTCTACGTTTGTATTCGGGTTGAATACAAGTATAGTGGATTGAAATTCCCAAGTAGGAGCTTGGGGAGTGGATGTAGGTGCAAGGTTGGCACCGAACCACTATAAATCTTTGTGTTTGTGGTGTGCTTTATTGTTTCTCTTTATTTCTTTATTATATCCTTGCATTCTTGCCTTAGGTAATTAATCTTGAACTAAAGTCTTTCTCCTCATTCATCAAGCTTTTAACAAATACTTTTCATAAGTAATTAGTTAAGCTTAAATTTTTTAAAAACCCAATTCACCCCCCCCCCCTCTTGGGTTGCATAGCTGGGCAACACATTTCTACTTGTGCATCTGCTAAAGAAATATGGGATAGGTTAGAAGTAACCCATGAGGGAACAAATCAAGTAAAAGAGTCTAAAATAAACATGCTTGTGCATAAATATGAATTGTTTAAAATAGAGCATGATGAGTCCATAACTGCTATGTTTACTCGTTTTACTGATATAATTAATGGTTTGAAGAGTCTTGGCAAATCTTATACTAACAGTGAGCTTGTAAGAAAGATTCTCAGGTCATTGCCAAGAACTTGGGAAGCCAAGGTGACTGCCATCCAAGAAGCTAAGGACTTGAACACTCTACCTCTAGAAGAGCTTCTTGGATCCTTGATGACTCATGAACTTAGCATGAAGCAACATCAAGAGGATGAAGTCAAAAAGAAAAGAACCATTGCCCTCAAATCCACAGCTTCGCCTGATGATGAAACGGATGACACTGAAGATGAAGAACAGGATGAAGAGATGGCACTCATCACCCGAAGATTTAAGAAGTTTCTAAGAAAAAAGAAACAGGGGATGAGAAAGAAGTCATTCACAAAAGGGGAACAAAGCAAAGAGAAAGAGAAAGATCAACCCCTTATATGCTATGAGTGCAAGAAGCCGGGACATTTCAAATCCGAATGTCCACAACTAAAGAAAGGTCCCAAAAAGTTCAAAAAGAAAGCAATGATGGCGACTTGGAGTGCGAGTGATGACTCAAGCTCCGATGAGGAAACCTCAACAGAATAAGCCAACCTGTGCCTTATGGCACTCGAAAATGAGGTAACTTCTGAATCTCCTAGTGAATTTACTTTTGAAGAATGGCATGAAGCATTCTATGATTTAATTGATGAATTAAAGAAACTAGGGATGAAAAATAAAAAACTGAAATTAGAAAATCAGTCCTTAGTGAAACAAGCTGAAAACCTTTCAATTGAAAAATCCACCTTGATTCAAGAAAATCAAAGCTTAAAGAATGAAATTAACAAGCTGAAACCTATAGTAGATAAGTTCACCTTAAGTTCAAACAAACTAAATATGATTCTTGATAATCAAAAAGCTATATATGATAATGCTGGACTTGGCTATAACCCCTTGAAGAAACAAAAATTTCTGAAGAATATTTATGTAAATTATTCAAGTAACAAGTCTACAAATATTACTTGTTTCAAATATGGTAGAATAGGACATAAATCATACACATGCCTTATTAACAAATCTGCAAACATAACTATAAAGAAAATATGGGTTCCAAAAGGAACCATTTTGACTAACCTAAAAGGACCCAAGAAAGCTTGGGTACCTAAGACAGAAACTTGACTTTTGCTTGCAGGTGTGTCTAGCATCCCAAGGAGGAAACAGAAAATGGTATCTTGACAGTGGATGCTCGAGACACATGACTGGTGATGAATCACAATTCATCACGCTTGATGCTAAGGATGGAGGGATGGTCACCTTTGGAGATAATGGCAAAGGAAAGATCATCGGGATAGGTAACATTGGTATCACTCCCTCCAAATACATTAAAAATATTTTGTTAGTTAAAGGTTTAAAACATAACTTACTTAGCATTAGTCAATTTTGTGATAAAGGGTATAAAGTTATTTTTGAATCATCTGTTTGCATTGTGACTAGTCCTATTAACGATGGCATTAAATTTATAGGACATAGGCATGGCAATGTTTATATGGTAGATTTGAATGATTTAGCCAAATTAGACATGCAATGCCTAGTATCCTTGAATGCTAAAGTTAATGAGACTAGTTGGCTGTGGCATCGTAGACTTGCACATATTAGCATGCATTCTCTTTCAAAATTAATTAAGAAAGAATTAGTTCTTGATTTGCCAAAACTGAATTTTGAAAAGGATAGAATTTGTGATGCATGCCAATTAGGTAAACAAACTAGAGTTTCATTTAAATCCAAAAATATTGTTTCAACTTTTCGACCTTTAGAGCTCTTGCATATGGACTTATTTAGACCAACTAGAACCACTAGTTTAGGAGGAAAATGATATGGTTTTGTAATTATAGATGATTACTCTCGTTTTACTTGGATTTTCTTTTTGGCACACAAAGATGAAACTTTTCATATTTTCACTAAATTTCACCGAAAAGTCACTAATGAAAAAGAGTTTTCAATTCAAAATATTAGAAGTGATCATGGAACTGAATTTGAAAATCAAGACTTTAAAAATTTTTGTGATGAAAATGGAATTGGCCATAACTTCTCTGCTCCTAGGACACCTCAACAGAATGGGGTAGTTGAAAGGAAAAACAGAACCTTAGAAGAAATGGCCCGTACCATGCTTTGTGAAAGCAACCTTCCAAGATATTTTTGGGCGGAAGCAATTAACACAGCATGTTACATTTTAAATCGTGCTTTGATTAGACAATTTTTAAAGAAAACCCCCTATGAACTTTGGAAAGGAAGAAAATTAAATATTGCATATTTTCATATTTTTGGTTGCCGATGTTTTGTATTAAATAATGGCAAAGAAAGACTTGGTAAATTTGATGCAAAATCAGATGAAGCAATCTTTCTAGGTTACTCCTCCACTAGTAAAGCATTTAGAGTTTTCAACAAAAGAACTTTAGTAGTTGAGGAGTCCATACATGTTATTTTTGATGAATCTAACGATCTTCCTTCAAGGAAGAATGAGGGTGTTGATGATGCAGATCCACTAATAGAAGGTATGAAGGAGATCACTCTGAAAGATTCAGCAACTCCAGAAGACAAGGATCAAGAAGACAAACAAGATGAGAGAGGTGAAGAAATTCAAGAACAACCTCAAGGTACAAATGACCTACCCAAGGAATGGAGGTATGTTCACAACCATCCTAAGGAGTTAATTATTGGTGATCCTATGCATAGGGTAAAAACCCGTTCTTCACTTAGAGATGTAGTTAATCATTGTGCTTTTGTATCTCACCTTGAACCTAAAACTTTTGAAGAAGCTGAAAATGATCATAATTGGATTAATGCAATACAAGAGGAACTTAATCAATTTGAAAGAAATAATGTTTGGACCTTAGTATCAAGACCTAAAAATTATTCAATAATTGGCACAAAATGGGTCTTTAGAAACAAATTAGATGAGCATGGAAATGTAATTAGAAATAAACCAAGACTGGTTGCTAAGGGATATAATCAAGAAGAAGAAATTGATTTTGATGAAACCTTTGCACCTGTTGCTAGATTAGAAGCTATTAGACTTCTACTTGCATATGCTTGCTTTATGAAATTCAAATTATTTCAAATGGATGTTAAAAGTGTATTTTTAAATGGATATATTGCTGAAGAAGTATATGTAGAACAACTCCCTGGATTTGAAAATCATGCTTTTCCTAATCATGTCTTTAGATTAAATAAAGCTTTATATGGATTAAAACAAGCACCTAGAGCATGGTATGATAGGCTAAGCAAATTTCTACTAAATAATAGTTTTTCAAGAGGTAATGTAGATACAACCCTCTTTATTAAAAGAAATCAAAATGATATGCTAGTTATACAAATTTATGTTGATGACATAATTTTTGGGTCTACTAATGAATCCCTTTGTCAAGACTTTGCTAAGCTTATGCAGGGGGAGTTCGAGATGAGCATGATGGGAGAACTCACCTTCTTCTTCGGACTCCAAATCAAACAATCAAAAGAGGGAATCTCCATCACCCAAAGCAAGTACACCAAAAAACTACTCAAAAGATTTGGAATGGAGAACTGCAAACCAATTGGCACACCAATGAGTCCCTCATGTAAGCTTGACAAGGATGATGAAGGTAAATGTGTAGACTTAAAATACTATAGAGGTATGATTGGCTCATTATTATATTTAACTGCAAGTAGGCCTGATATCATGTTTAGTGTTTGTTTATGTGCTAGATATCAATCTAATCCTAAAGAATCTCATTTGATTGCTGTTAAAAGAATCCTTAGATACTTAAATGGTACTCAAACTCTAGGGTTATGGTACTCTAAGGACTCACAAATTGATTTATTAGGATATTCAGATGATGATTTTGCTGGATGTAAGTTAGATAGAAAAAGCACAAGTGGAACTTGCCAATTTCTTGGAGTTAACCTAATCTCATGGTTTAGCAAGAAACAAAATTCGGTGGCACTGTCTACGGCTGAGGCCGAATACATTGCAGCCGAAAGTTGTTGTGCTCAAATCTTGTGGATTAAGCAACAACTCGAAGATTTTGGAATCAAACTTAATGAAACACCAATAAGATGTGACAACACAAGTGCCATAAATCTATCTAAAAATCCATTTCAACACTCAAGATCCAAACATATTGAAATAAGACATCATTTTATAAGAGAACATGTTCAAAACAAAAATATAATTCTTGAATATGTTTGCACTGAAAATCAATTAGCTGATATCTTTACAAAGGCCCTTAGTGAGGATAGATTCTGTGAAATTAGGAGAAATCTAGGAATTCTAGATCCATATGCCTAAATTTTTCTCAATTTCCAAGAATTGATGTCAAAAATTCTTAGAGCTCAATTTCCAACATCTATTCTGGTCCCAAAAGCTCAAGTTTATCATTCTAAAAACTTATCTTTGAGCAAAACTCCTTCTCCCAAAATTTCAAATTTTTTTGAAATTTATTCACATTTTCTCTGAATTTCTGAACTTCATGAGTCGACCCCCTTGAGTCGACTCAATGGCAAACTTGTTATTTCCTCAAACTTCCCACGGGCTCATTGTTTTTATATGGGATCCTGTTCGTGAGCCGACTCATCCTTTCATCTTCCTCCTTCCAAAAGCCGACTTCCCCATTTCCTTTTGCTCCAAATCCAAGGATCTAGCTCGAGGCACTTCTCCCTCCTCCTCTCCACCAAAAATCACCACCTTGAAAAGGGATTTTTGTGCTTTCTCCCATTGTTTGGCACGGTTGGAGCGTGCCCTAGCACTCCACCGTTCTTCCCAAATCCACCTCTTTTCTCCACCAAAATTCCTCTTCACTCTCTTGTGATCCCTCCTCCACTCATTCACTTGTTCCTCCAAGTCTCCTTGCCTGCTACTGTAGTGAATATGGCTCCGAAGATGAAGCTTCCCCAAAGAAGAAAGTCAGTCCGTGAGCTTGAAGAAAATGTCTGAAAGAAAAGACAAGCTGCTCAGTCTTCCACTGCTCCCACTCCAGCTTCAGTATCTGCTCAAGGTCCCCCTCAATCCTCCCTAAGCCCCAGTAAGAATCCTCTATCTGATAGAAAAGTTGAAACCGGGAAGAATATAGATTTTCGGTTCTTTGAAAAAGAGGGTTTTATATTTGCCACCAAGATTAAAAACCAAGGATGGGGTTTCTACTGCTCCCTTAAGGAAGTCACCTATGTTGACCTAGTTAGAGAATTCTACCAGAATCTACATTATGAAAATGGGTCAGTGACTTCAACAGTCAAGGGTATTGATATTTGCTTGGATTCTAGTATATTGGGAGAAATACTTCATTTGCCTAGTGAGGGTTACTCTTATATGGAACTCCCAGTAAAAGAAGAGGGGATCAGTGTTATACTAGGGGGAACTTATTCAGGGAGTTTAAATAAATTGGAAGCAAAGATTTTGTCTATTGAGATGAGGATCCTACATCAGATGGTAACGAAGCTCTTCTTTCCTAGGAGTGGTAGGCATGATTTACTTTCCAGCAGAGATGTATGTATCATGTTTCATGTCATCACTCAGACCCCCCTGAACCTCCCTGCACTTATGATAGAGGCCATGAGAGAGACTTTGAACAGATCCAAGGCACACTTGCCTTTTGGTATGGCCCTTACTCGAGTATTTAGGAGGTTTGGAGTTAACTGTGAGGGGGAGGCATCTACTAAGCTCTCTCATGTGGACACCTTCAACCAACACACCCTGCACCGAATGGGATTTACAAAGACTGATGGTGGTTGGATCAAGGGATCTGAGGAGAGAGCTGAGGAGAGAACTGAAGATAGAGCTGAAGACAGAGTTGAAGACAGAGTAGAAGAAGAAGGTCCATCATCTCCTATCCATGACTTCAGGGCAGCATCACCAAATATCCAGTTCATTCCTGATACAGAGGCTGGCCATTCAGAGTTTACTAGGATGCCCACACCAGTGTATCAGCCAGAGAGCAGAGCACCTCAATCAGAGTTCAGACTGGCTGACGATCAGATCGAGCAGATATCACAGCGTGTGGCCTCTTTGCTATCTAGTCAGTGGAGCAGTACTACTTTTGCACCAGGAGCCACTTCTTCTGATCAGACCATGACTCCCCACATATCCACTGTGTTTCAGATGATAATAGATCAGTCCATCCGGATTCAGCAGCTTGAGGACACCGTCTGGAGACTGACTGGCAGAGTTCTTGACTTGCAGGGGCAAGTCCTTGCTTTGGCCCATCCTCAGCCACAGGAGTCCACTTTTGAGGTCACAGACCTCACTGCAGAGGCTGGCAGGCTCAGAGGAGCACTGGAGGGTGGATATGAGTTACTGAGGAGAGAGATCCGAGGATCGAGTGAGCATGCATCCACTCAGTTCACTGCTCTACTTCAGTCTGTTTCCAGAGCACTGAACGTACTTAATTCCATCAGACTCACCCTTTCTGTTCAGTCCTTAGCCTCTCAGCGTTCTCAGCCACCCAGTTCATCTCGCTCTCCTGCTCATGCCAGAGGCAGACGGGGTAGAGGACGCACTTCTGATCGAGATCCATCAGCTTCTCATCCCATATCTGATGACTCCGATCCATGACTTGTCATGATCATTACTAGATCCTAGGTGTTAGTGTCTTGTTCTAGGATCTGTATTTTGGGGCCATGTATTGACAATTAGCTGGTTGACTTTTCTATTATGAACTATGTATTGAAACAATTATAGTTTTATGGTATCATCTTTTACTTATATTTCTACCTTTTATAATGATGTCGATCATATTTTGGTTATATATATTCTCCTTGTTGAAATATTGTCTTCTCTTTGTTGTTGTTTGCTGTTAATAATTGCTGTATTAAGGGGGAGCAAATATCTGTGATAAACTCTAAAGGGGGAGAAATTAAAGAATATTTCAGAAAAAGGAGGAGTTAACCATGTTTGATGATGTCAAAAAGGGGGAGAAATTAAACAAAAAAAAATCCATCAAAAGCAAAACCATAAATTATGAGCAATTAAAGAAAAAGCAATCCATCAAAAGCAAAACCATAAATTATGAGCAATTAAAGAAAAAGCAACCCATCAAAAGCAAAACTACAAATTATGAGAAATTAATGAATGAATTGGAGAATTTAAAGAACAATATCAAAAGTACAATGCTAAGTACAATGCAAATAAGTAACTTTTAAATTACTTCTTTACATATGCTCTGATTTGCTTTAAAAATTTAAATATGCTCTGATATACTTCAAAATTCCAACTTGCTCTGATACATCTTTTGAAATTTTATTTACCTTGATACATCTTAAGAAATTCAACTTGCCTTGATACATCTTAAGAAATTTAACTTACTCTGATACATCTTAAAATTTTTAACTTGCTCTGATACATTGTAAAATTTTTTTTCTGATAACATTGTAAAATTGTTTTTCTTGCTCTGATACATTACAAAATTTATTTTTCTCTTGCTCTGATGCATCTTAAACTCAAAATGATCTAATACACTTTCCAAATCAACTCTTAAACATGCTTTGGCACACATAATTATTTTTTGCTCTGATGCTAAAACTAAAATCAAATGAGAATGAGCAAATTTTCAAAATACAGCTTGATCTGATAACAAAAACAAGTTTTCTGCTCTAACACCAAAATCACATAATCCAATGAGTATATCTTCAAATCTTTAAGCAAATGGGCAAACTATTTTTGCATATGACCATTCGTATCAGATGCCAAAAGAATCATACTCTTTTCAAGCATATACACCTATAATGCATTCTTTTGAAATTCTTGATTCACATAAATGCTTTTGTTTAAATATTTTGTCATCATCAAAAAGAGGGAGATTGTTGCTCCTAGATTGATTTTGATGATTACAAAGCAGATTGAAGGGATACAAATATTTTTATTTGAAAAAGTCTTTATGCTCTTCAGGGGCAAAATCGTAATTTTACTAAAATCCTGATTTGATAGTATCATTTGGTAGAACAAATGATTTGTAATCTATTGATAAAAATTTCATTATTTTTGGACTTATATTTTTGAAGTTATGAATGTTTGAAGTGCATGAGTCGACTCATGAGTCAACTCATAGCACAATGAGCTGCTTGGCACGCTAAAATTTCCCTTGGCACGCTGGTTTTTTGGTTTGGCACGACCTGTGAGACGACTCATGAGTCGACCCACAAGGCATGAGTCGACTCATGAGTCGACTTCTGCTGTTTTGGGCCAAAATATCCAGAAATCCAAATCTCTGGTTTTTGCAACAGAGGTCGACTCATGAGTCGACCCTGAAGCATGAGTCGACTCATGAGTCGACCCCTGCGACGGGAATTGTCCGCAACGACTAATTTTTTGCCCGTTTTAGTTGCCTTTAATGCTCACGTTAAATGCTCTAACGGCTCTTTTTCTGCCTAAAATGTTTTTCCTTGTTTCTTAAAGCTATAAAAGGTTTAAAAAGGTGAAAAACAAAAGGGGATCTACAATATACACGAGAGATACAAGAGATTTTGAAAGAGAAAAGCAAGAGCGTTCAAAAGGGCATTCAAGAGCATTCAAAGAGAGGATTTTTCAAGCCAACTTTTCAACCCTGATCAAGAGCTCTTTCAAAGCCTTCAAGAAGCCTTCAATCAAAGCTCACCTATTCCTCAAGCGTTCATTCAACTCTTCATTCACTTTGAGGAAATCAAAAAGGGGATTCTTCATTTGAGTAAAGTGCATTTAATGTAATATTCGTTCATTTAAGGAGCTATTCTTGTACTTATTTATGCTCTAAACTGTCTTACTCTTTGTGAGTAATTGTTCTTATTTTTGGAGGGTTTCTAAAAACAAGGGAAGGTTGATCCGAACCTGAAATCGGAGTGTATTGGGTTGGCTTGTACCCGAGAAACAAGTGGACTAGCTTGGGATAGCTAGTGTCAGAGTTTCCGACGTTTGTATTCGGGTTGAATACAAGTATAGTGGATTGGAATTTCCAAGTAGGAGCTTGGGGAGTGGATGTAGGTGCAAGGTTGGCACCGAACCACTATAAATCCTTGTGTTTGTGGTGTGCTTTATTGTTTCTCTTTATTTCTTTATTATATCCTTGCATTCTTGCTTTAGGTAATTAATCTTGAACTAAAGTCTTTCTCCTCATTCATCAAGCTTTTAACAAATACTTTTCATAAGTAATTAGTTAAGCTTAAATTTTTTAAAAACCCAATTCACCCCTCCTTTTGGGTTGCATAGCTGGGCAACAGGTACTAAATTATCGAGCCATTATTATAAAGTTAATGGGTTGTTTATGCCTATTAATGACTGTGACATGTAGTTGATAACCGTTTATAATGGTTAGATGTGTAGGTTCCGCACATTCCAGCCTTATATGATCGTAGGAAGATAAGCCGACTATATGTCAGTAACTGTAGTAGATCGGTAGTCGTGGAGATCCGAATGAGCATCGATCGGTAACTCTGATATGCCGATGGTCTTCGATCGGAGATTAACTAAGTTGTCCATTGTTGGTTGATAATAGCCGACTGTCAGTCGGTCAACTGATTGTTAGTCAGAGTATTGTATTCATATAGCCAATATAGAATCGGAGTCGGGGGTTGGTTGAATTATCCCAACATTTTCCTTGAGTTAAAGCTGTCAATTTGGATTTGGCCCGTTAAATTGACCAGTCCCACCATGTAAATGAGGAAGGTTGGATTCATATTTTAGCAATCCGTTTGGAAAGCAGGTTAAATGATCCGTCCCATTTGGATTAGTGGGGCAGGATAGGTCGGGGCGGACTGGTCCCTTTTTTTTTAGTATTGAAATTATCTTATCCCTGGTCCCCCACGAGTTGGCCCCTCGGAATGCCGAGTCCTCTCCTTTCCTCCTCGTGGCAGCGATCAAGCGAGCCCTCGGAACTCTCCTCAACAAAGAGATCCACCCGTCAACGACAACTATGAAACCGTCGGACCATCCCCACATCACCGGCTGATCCAACTACGATCCCCCGCCTGCCCCTTCCTAGTACCTCGACCCCAGTTACTACTCCCACCCCCATCCCCATCTCCACCACCCTCCCTTCTGTCGGCCGCTTCCTCCTCCACCGCCGCCACCGCCCCGACAACACCGATCGGACCATGACCACCACCATCAACAGCACAATCTAGATGACAAATGTCTCTATTTTCCTTACCGCAGGCCGTAGCCCTCCCAACCCCTTCCCGTTGCCGCTCCCTAGGGTTCCCGACCGCCTGATCTTCCGTGACGAGGCTGCCACTTCCTCTATGGCCGCACGCACCCCACCCCCCGCCCCAGCGCCTGCACCCCACCCCACCCTCCGTGCCTCTTCCCCATGACGCCCTCCACAGCCGCCGTGCTCACATCCCCCCACCCCCTTCCCCAACGGACTCCTTCACTCTTGCTCCATCTCGATGGGCTCCTCCATCCTTGCTATTTACAGGTTCTTTTTTTTTTTAGAATTTTAGCAGATTGATCCATTTAACCTGCAATCGATGGCAGGATGGATTGGGTTGGGGTTGAAATTTTTTCAATGTACCAAATAAAATGGATCAGCCCGTCCCACCCCATTTAGAAACAGATTGAGATGGATCAGGATGGGCCGGCCCATCTTGATAGCTCTACAGCCTCTATCCCGAGTGCACGTCAACTCATATTTGCTCTAAAATATACTTCTTGCACGGTGGATTCTATGCAAGCTCCAATGGATTCCTACGATCTGCAGCGAAGCCAGTTGGTGGACTTTCTGATTGTGGCGTGCTGCGTCGGGATTAATTGGTGGGGTCTTCTTTTTTTTTGGTAAATTAATTGGTGGAGTCTTTGGTAGTAGTAAAGCTCTCTTGGTAGCTAGATGGTAAACTACTAGTTATTTTTAGATAATTTAGTTTCTTAATTTTCTTTAGCTTTTAAATTTTATTTTCTACTTTCTTATTTGTAGGCTAGGTTTGCTTTTGTCTAGTAATTTAAATTATTGCTTAGCTAGTCTAGTCTTCTCATAGGTAGCTTTAAACACAAGCATTAGGCCTTCCCCATCCAGGTTAATAATACCTTGTTGAGGAGAAATACTACATAAAAGTCGTTTACCGCACCTCAGCTAGTTAATATTGGGCAAAATCCTACTCTTCGTTGCAGTTCCGTAGCATGTCTTTACCTCAAATTTATTCTAAAGATATTTATAAGTAACCGTCTAGAGAAGGTTAATATAGGTAAGCCTCATGTAAAATGTGAATATAAAATATAAGATTTTACAAACATAGTTTTGTTATTTTTCAGTAAGCAAAGGAGGAAGAAGAAAAGCACATTGGTTAGAATTTACTGACTTTGTTGCTGGTTTTTATCCTGGCAGTTACCCCAACAGGGAAGCATGCAAACGGGATTGGTGTCGTATGCTTCATTTGAAGTTAATTTTGCCCAAATTGGTAAGAAAAAAACATGCACATCTCCACGTCTTTATCCACACGTAATGTGTTGCTCTATGATATCTCCCGATAGTCTGAGACGTTAAAACTAATCCTGTCTTGCAGCAAACTGTACTGCTCCATTTGCGAGATATAAACAGTCAAGCAGTAACTTAAGGGGCCTGGGAAATGAACTGAGATGACATACTAAGACTCAGATCGCAAATAATGAATCAGAATATGGGGAGAGATACTGTGAATTATCACTCTGCATTAAAATCTATTGTCACAAGTTTTGAAGCTTATTCATCGCATCAAGCCTTATCCAACCTAAAAAAGGTACTTCTTTAATTTTTGACTAAAGAATAATAACCTACCATCATGTAGAACCCAATTGTAAATCAAATCCACAAAGGACATCATCGGACACCAGAGGCAATCAAAAGGGCACTTTGTTAACACACGGTGTACTGAATGGTGTCCAAAGAGAGGCCACACAACTGAAGAATTAAACTAAAAAAAGTTGCAAGTTGATATGATACTTTAGCTTATGCAATTAAATTCAGGAGGTTCATTATTAGTTGCGGCTAGAAACAGAGCATCTTTGGAGTACAAGAGACAGCACACCACACATTGGATGAAAGCAACTTTCAGCAAGCCACATTTATACATTTATAATATCTACTTAGGTTCATTAAACATGGAAGCAAAGAAGACCAGCTCAGAAAAAAAGACGCTTATATGTTCAAGAATCATAGAATGATTTAAGTTTCAGTGAAGGCAGACCTGGCCCTTGACAACAACAAGCTCTGCAACAAAAATAAACATCAAGATCCACCAAGTACATTGAATACTACTCTAATGGACAAATGGTTTTGCAACTGGAGCTTGTGGGAAAATATTAATCATGTTGTTTGCTGGGGATGCACTCACTAGCGATGCATCGTTTCCTACTGGATCATGGGATGTGCAATGCATGTTAGCAGGATGGAGCTTTTATTGATGACCACCAATCTCATCACTCGAGATAAATTACAGTAGATTTGATAAATAGGCTCCCCATTTTAGTCCACCTAACCTTGGATAGTTATCATACCTGGTCTATGTGGAGGGTATATTTACTGAAAGAAGAGTCTTTTCTGATGGGATTTTACAGAATGACAGGCTTCATGAAAAGTCTGATGTACATCTTTCCATAGAATCTTACCTGGTGCTAACCTCTATCACCATTTCCTCTCACATGTGAGATATCACATGACAAACCAATTGTCCAGTTTAGACAATTGCTGATATCTCCGGTGCAAGTTGTAGCATTACTGTGTGCATGTATGCATGCATGTCATGTGCAGATGCATGTGTTATTTTCCTTCTCAAGTTTATCAGCATTTTCTAAAGTACAACTCGAGCCCAATGAAAGCTAGAGCTTAGCTGCTGCACAGAGTTGTTCCAATCTATTATCTTTGCCAATGGCTTGATAAACCCAGCAAAACATGGAAAGATCACACAAATGCCATATAAAATCCTTTTAGAAAAAATGGTCCCGTGCTCTTGCAGTAATTTGAGATAAAGAATCGCCTCATATGAGGCGGGATTCCAATACAAGTATCCAAAGTTCAGCCAAAAATCTTATGCATCCAGAATTTGGGCATGGGATCAAATGTTACCACTTACAATTGTCGAAGCAAGTTCAGAAGGATTGAATAAGGGGGAGGTTAGAAATAACTTGAGTAATGAACAAAAAGATAATGCAAACTGATAGCAAATATCTATTTGATACCTGTAAGTATATTAAAACATGTCACGTGCATCAGCCATTTAAAGTTGTACAAAAATCCAAACCCGAGGAAAAAATTTGTTCGAAACCCATGGTCAATGGCATACCCAATCAATGAGAACATATTTCAAGGCCACTCAAGAATCAAGCCCAGAACTCTTTGTACGCAGGTAAGCCCATAAATATACCCAATCAATGAAAACAGAATTCTTTGCCATTGAAGAACGCAAGTAAGGTAACTCAAGTATATAGGCCAAGATGAATGCCTCTGTGTTTATCTGAAGTGTATCTATGATCCTTAAGCATTAAAACTCCCGCTGCTACAACAGCATTTTCATTTACTTTAAATCTTACATTTGCGATCCCTATGCATACTCTCTTGTACTCATGGTTTTAAATTCCCAGCGAGCTTCCTGACCTTTCCGACCTATTTCCATGACCAAATGGAAACTGAGATAAGGGCAGGACTCCAAAATCCGTCTACATAGGGAAATAAGAAGGAAGAGGAAAGGAAGGAAGGAAAGAAGAAGAAAAGGAAGGAAAAAACGAAAGGAAGGAAAGAAGAAGAAGAAAAGGAGAAAAAAAAGGGAACGAAGGAAGGAAAGAAGAAAGAAAGTGAAAAAAGAAAAAGCAAAGAAAGGAAAAAAAGAGGAAGAAAGAAAGAAGAAAGAAAATGAGAAAAAGAAAGATACAAAGAAAGGAAGAGATATAGCCGTCAGTACGGAGCAGGAAAGCAGCGCATCCGTTCCGTATGGTTAATTCATCTAGATAAGTGTGAAAAGATATAGGCCAATGCAAATGCTTGAAGTAAGCTCACCAAGAAAGTCCTCAATCTCACCACAATAGCCTCCAACAGTTGCCAATATTCATTCATATCTGCTTCTAACTAAGCCACGAAAATCATGACTTGAGGTGTTCCGTCATATGCTTCATGTGCAAAATGTTCCTTTTTTCTACACATCTTTCCGTCATCTGCCTAAGCAATTCAATTGCTTTGGCAATTGACTTTCCAACTCAAAGGTACCACCAAGTCAAATTAAAAGCCTTGCGGCCTTTGATGATACCACTACATATCACATTACTATTTAGGTTTGACTATATCCAATGTCCATTTCCCATTACCCAATAACATATGTTTTATGGTCGATAAAATAACAAACACCAGTCACCACTATATCTCAGCACCCATGTAAAAATACATGGACGATTAAACTTCTTCTGCAATATTAATACTTGTCTGCACTTCGCTCTTTCTTTGCTTCTTCAAGTACTTGTTTAAGAAGCTGTTTAACCACATCATCCTGAAATTTATGGATTCTAATTTGGTTTACAGAAATTCAATATAACATCCACTAAGCTAACCAACTTCTCTATTCAACTGAAATTATCCATTGGTATGCAGACACACTAGAAAAGCTTATCCTAGTTCCATAGCTCCTTACAATTTAAAGTACAACAAAAATTGTAATCTGCCATTGAAAAGGCCCTGCAATAAAATTGAAGGCAATCTAGGGGCAAATATTATATTTAGCTATCTGAAAATCTGTTCCATATATCATGAATACAAAAGCAAGAGCAAATCTCATGAATAATGCGATCAATTCTCAGTAATGCAAAAGCATTGAAGAATTTTGGACCCAAATATTCCATGTCCGATGTCTTGTACAGATTAGAGTTGGATCACAAACAAACTTTTTTTAAACTGCATTAAGAGTCACCGTCAATGCAATTCAGTATATTATTAAATTGAAACGATGTAAAAAAAAAAAAAGGTTCCAACTTTGAATTATTCACCACATCCATAATTCACTAATCATTCATGCACAAGGAAGCGAGAGATGTGTACAATAGGAACAACATGAGAGCCTCGGATCAGATAATTTGTTAAAAGAGGAAAAAAAAAAAAATCCATTGATCATAAACTAGTACATAGAAATATAGGTGATAAGTAAAGTAATTGCGGACTTAAATGAATAAAAAGAAAATTTATAAGAAAATGTACGGATATTTACATCAACGGATAGAGGGCGGGTGGGGAAGGAGAGCACCAAGCCATCAAATTGCCACCTTTTTGATTCTCGATCCCCAATCAGCACATGAACGGCAGCAATCGGAAAGAAATCACCTTTCCTCTCTCCGCCAGAAGCCGCCCCAGCTTCTTCCAAGCAAAGTGGGTGCAGTTGGAGAGGGCGATCCAGCACACGATCTCGTAGATGAAATCAAACGCCGGATCCGACGAAGAAAAGGAGGGAGACTCCGATCCATCCCAATCCGACCCCGACCAGTTACTCCCACCGCCAAAATTCCAACCCCTACCACCGCCCCCTCCGCCGCCGAAGGGGCCGTCGTCTCCGTCCCCGTCGCCGGAGAAGGCGTCCTCTTCGCCGCCGTCGCCATCGGTGAGGGAGCGGCGGCGGGTGCGGCGGGGGCGGCGGACGAGGGCGCGGGGGGCGGCGGGGCGGTAGAAGTCGGAGCGGACGGCGGTGGGGGGAGCGGCGGAGAGGGCGAGGGTCGGGGACGGGCGGGCGAGGAGGAGTTTGGTGGAGAAGGCGAGGCCGTGGGTGGCAGCCAGCGAGATGGCGTCGGAGATCGCGGCGGAGATCTCCATCGCTCTGTTTTTGTTCTTCCACCGCTCAAGCTTTGGAGGAAAAGAAAGTTGAAAAGGTTTTATCAAAAAGAAAAGGTATCAAAAGGGAAGGGAAAGAGGAGGAGGAAGGGAGAGAATTCTTTTTGGTTTTGGGTTCCACGCCTTTGTTGTTAGCTACGGGAACGGTTTCTTTGAGCCTTCGGACTAATTTTTTGCCCGGTCTCGTGTGGCGTAAGCAAGAGGAGCGAACACGGAAGTATACGGAGAAAACGTAGGTGACTGGGCTGGAAAGGCATCGTTTTGTCTGTGGCAGCGCATACAATACTTTATGAGGACATCAAGAGTCGTGGATGATCAAGTGCACAAAGGACGACCAGAATCTAATGGATTGGATGGTTTCGATTCCATTGACGCAAAAGTTTTTAATTTTTAGGTTAAGTTTTTTTTTTTTTTTTTGATGAAAAGTTTTTAGGTTAAGTTAAATCATAGATATTTGATCCTATCTGCACTCACTTTTAGTTAAAAAAAAAAAAAACTGAAAAAGAAATAATAAAAAAAATGAGATGCAAAAGAAGAGTTTGTTGATGAAAGGAATCAGTTGCAGATAGACATCAGGCATCTCCATCCACTCACAAGTTCGATAGAGTTTGGCTTGAAAGAGTGGAAACGTGGCTAATCAAGAGTAAAACCACTAGCATTCACGTCGTAAGAATCAAATTTCTGTGGGTTCTTTGTTTTCCACTATTGGATGTTTTAAAATATTTTTTTTATTAAAATATCTTGCGCAGAGGTGCACTAAACCAAACAATTCTTGATATACACCGCGACAAGCATGGTAGTAGCATGGGCAACCTCCGACAGAATTCAGCTCGATTGATCTGCTCATACTACCTCAAATTGATCGGCTTTGGTGCATCGAGCAACTAGTACATGAAAAATGACCGATCACTGTTAAAAATCATAGCTAAGAAAAAGAGAAAGACTAAAAAGATCGAACAATTGCCATTATCAAAGATCATAATTAAAATTACCCACATATCCTTTATCAATATATATATATATATATATATATATATCCCCAATTAAGTCAAAGATGTCCAACCTTTGAATGAAAATTTGAATACAAGTGGACCCAAATAAAAATCCATGATACCGCCTGAGTGGACCACACAAATTAACAAGAGCCAATCAAACTGCGTGGACAACCACAAGCTTCCGCTGGTGCTCTACCAGCCAGTTCATTGTCCTGGAAAAAAAAAATAATATATATGTAAGCCGAAAAATGCCCCGTATTGCATGCACTAGATGCAATTGGACCGCACAAATGCCACGGTGAATAACACGCCATGTGAACCCCTATATATTACCGGTTCTTGATTGTGCGAAAAATTATTTTCTTGATTTGATCTAGGTAGATCATGCAAATCCCACCGTGAATAACACGCCATATCTATCCTTGTATTTCACAAATTTTCGATTGTGCATTATCCATCATGATAGTCTCCTAGATGTGTGCTGGGATGATCCAGATACTATTTTTTTTCAATTGCATGCTCTCTACTGTACATATGCTTCGAAATTTATCTTAGTTCACTGACATCTGATACATATAATATTTTCATGCCAAGCCACGGTGGCCTCCCAAAAGAACCAAAAGCTTTGGTCGACTACTCTATCCCACCGAAGGTAACCAGATCCGAGTCCGGGAAAGGGACTTGCATCACCCCGGTGCAGGGCAAAGGAAGGAAGCGGCTGGGATTCACTGATGGAATAATAAATCAAGGTCTTTCATCAAAGCATGCCCTCCCGGCCTCTGGATGTTACGCCGTGATGACAAAGTGAATGGGGAGGGAATGTCGACGAGAAAGGAAAAGAGACGATGGGTCTGGATTTATCACGACGGGAGATGTACGAGTGCTCTGCTCTAATAATAATAAATAATAATGCTTAATTCATTTAGCTCGACTCAAGTTGCTGTAAATGATATTAAATTATTTTTTTGATAAAAAAACATTAAATTCTTTATTTAATTAAATGATCGGGATTTGATATGGAATTTTAACTATTCAGATTTGGAATAATGAATTTTTTATCCAACTTATATCCCATGCGACTTGTATCCGATTTGATTCAACCCAATTGCCATCTTTGTACTTGGGATTGGATCCAAGTTATTAGAGCTATTGAATTAAGATTGGGTTGTTGAGAATGAATTAGGTTTTTGAATGATAGGGAATTTAGGGTCTTTGCTTTTAGATTGGTTACTATTGGAAAATATCGACCGATTTCACTCATGCCGACTCATCATCGGGCCTACATGTCCGACGCCCGACTTCACCGACCGACCGACCGACCGACGGGTGCCGTGACCAACCGACCGACGGGTGCCGTGACCGACTGACCAACGGGTGCCGTTACCGATCGATCGACGGCTATCGACCGACCGAGGATACGTCGGTCGGACAGATCTTTTTCGCTCTCCCAACCGACTGCACTATGGAGTCCGATGCCCGACTCCTGCAACGTGCCCGACTGACTGTCGGAGGGGTCCAAATTTTCACCCAACACCCCTCAGCTGGCCGCCGACCTATGGTCGGTCGGCTCCTCCAATCGCCGTACTACTGCCAGAGACTGTCAGTCCTGACAACGGCATACGACACTGCCGCCTAAGGGCATTATCCCACCTAAGGCATGGCCAACCCTAGCGATTTGACAGCTCCACGGCGATTTGACACCTTTACGGCGACTCGACAGTCTTCAGTGAATTGACAATTCTTCAATTGTCCGCGCCATTAATGACGGCGCCATACCATGCTCCACTATATATATCGGGGGAGGCAACAGTACTAGAGGTCCCTTCGAAAAACTCTTGGGCTTGCTCCCTCTCTCTCTATCCCTCTCTCGTTGAGCTCCTTGTTTCTTTTTTACTGTTGCCTAGTCTCCTCTCTGACTTGACCGTCGGAGGGTCCCCGCCGGAGCCACCTCCAGTCAGTGTGGACTTTCTTTTGCAGGTGCTCGTTCTCGATGACCAGACGATGTGGGGATTGGCCGCAACAGTTACCATGAACGAAAGAAGTTATAGACCCCATGAGTCATTGAGGTTGAATAGGAGTCCAGTATGATCCTTACCCAACTTGAAATATTTACATTTAAATTAGGTCCAAATCTTGCTTGGCCTATAGTTTGAGTCAAATATTTAACTATTGTTTTTAGCTAAAATATAATAATTTATAATTAAATATATAATTATTAAAATGTATTAACAATAAAGTAAAAATTAGCTTTATTCAAAAATCAATGTGATCCAACAAATGATCGTTCTTTTGATAAAAATTCACAAACTGTGATTTTAAAATAAATTATCAATACACTTGCAAATATTTAAACAAAATCTATCAAATAAATAATAATTTTTAAATCTAATCATGTGAGAGTTGATGATGAAGGACCATTCCATGAAAAATATAGGCACACTACTATTAAACGTAAATATATTAATTAGAAAGATTTTTTTTATTTAAGCTAATTTTATTTTATTTAAAATTAGAGAATTTTATTCTTATTGAGCAATTCTATTTTGATTGGAACTAAAGTTTTATGAGTGTTTTGGTTTTTTTTTTTTTTTTTCTGTATAGATTCTTATTAGGATTTTAATCAATAAATATCCATTGATACGTAACTAAAGAAAATCCAAGTTTTGCATTATCGATATTTGAGAATATTGTTTGCCTCCCTCTTCTATTTTTCTTCTTCTTCCTCCTCTCTTCTGCCCTCTCCATATCCCTTTGTTGAGATAGGGTTGTTAAGATGAGCAAAGAAGTGTTCGTCTCTTCATTGTGATGGCAGTTCGGCATGTCTATTAGAAGACGAATAGCGCAGTCGATTGAATCGCATCATATGTAATGAAATATTTCAGAGATTGGGCCCGACGATCGAGCGAGACTTGTTCGCTGATGCTGCGGGATCTTTTGTACTATGATTTTTTAAGCTACTTTCACACTAAAGTGATGTGACCGCCTGTATATACCAAAAAAAAAAAAAGAGATGCAGATTTATATAATTTGTAATTTTAAGTCAGGTTGGATCGAGTTCAAGTTATGCGGATCTATTTTTTTGACTCAAATTAGAGATAGATATTATATATTTTGGGTCGGATTGAATTGGAAAATATAAAATCTAGACCTAGCTCAATTTCTAAATCGACTTTAACCCAACCTCAAGTTGCCAAAATGGATTGTTTTTGGGTCTAATTAGGTTGGGCTATGTTGGATCACAAGTCAATGCATTCCATTCGCAACCTTGTATTCTCTTAGATAAAAAACTAGCATAGTGGCCGGACGATATACGGACTTTTTGATTTTACAAATACGAAATAATAACTATCAAAATAATAGATTTCAACATAAAGCAAACTATAAATATAATAATTTAATTTATAATTTAATTGGAGCAAACTATAAACATTCAAAGTAATAGTTTAGATAAAAACGAACTGGAACAGTAAAATTATTTAGAAATTAATAATTTATGATGTTTAGAATGTACTAGGTATGATGAATTATAGGGCATAATCTTAGAATCTTAGTATATAATGCTTTGTTTCAGATCATTCAATCTTTATTAGAATACACGATTGCGTTATTTCTTAATTACTTGAATGTAGTTGATGGTTGGCCCACCTCTATCCAGCATCATTGTATCTCCTGCATCCTCACCGTTGCCGATGTCCTCGGCATCACCCAGATTGGCAACATGAAGACCGCTGCCTTCGCACTCCCCATCCTCCACCACATTGCCGAGGACCCCTATGGTGTCTTCGCCCTCGTCCTCACTCCCACCTGCGAGCTTGCCTGCCAGCTCTCCGAGCATTTTCGGGCCCTCGACTTTTCCCTCAATGTATGCTGCACCCTTATTGTTGGGGGGTTGGACATGATTAGGCAACGGCTGCACAACATCGCCGCAACTCCAAGAAGGATTAAAGTCTTTCTCGAGGAGGATCTTGATATCTCCACCACATTCTTTGAGACCAAGATGGGTTTTATATTTTATTTTCTCAGAAAGTTTGAAACTAATCTGATTCTAATTGAATTTTTTTTTCAAATACTTTGAAATTTTAAGTTTTAAATTGAGGTCTAAGTTAAAAAGAAAATATCATAGAGATACATGGTATGCTATAAGAATACTCTATAATCTGACGTGTTAATATGAAATGCGACTCCTAATATATATGTATTGCTTTACTATTATTATATAGATAGATCGATTTAAAATATTTTTTATTTTTTATCATACTAATTATATTTTTATTTTTTATTTAAAAATATAAAAAATTAAAAATTAAAATTTGACATGTGGTATTGTAAGAGATTATCTATTAATTTCATGTATCAACACAGAATGCCACCTCTAATACTCGTGTATCGTATTATTATTATTATATAAATATAGATTTTTTATTTTT
The DNA here is from genome assembly GCF_000442705.2 of Elaeis guineensis. Lineage (NCBI taxonomy): Eukaryota > Viridiplantae > Streptophyta > Magnoliopsida > Arecales > Arecaceae > Elaeis > Elaeis guineensis. The sequence continues at coordinate 179,643,990 of NC_025993.2, read as the reverse complement.
TTATCATATTATTTATATTTATATTTTTTATTTAAAAATATAAAAAATTTGAAACTTGACGTTGTGGGAGATTATCCTATAATCTTACGTGTGAATATAAAATGCGATCCTTAATACCTGTGTATCTCTTTACTATTATTATATTGATAGATATATATATAGATATAAATTTAAAATATTTTTTATTTTTTTATCATACTATTCTTTATTTTTTCATCATACTATTTATATTTATATTTTTTTATTTTAAAAATAAAAAAAATAAAAAAATAAAATTTGACATATGGTATTGCGAAAGATTATTCTATAATCTTATGTATCAATATAGAATACCATCCCTAATATCCATATATCACTTTACTATTATTATATAGATAAATTGATTTAAAATATTCTTTATTTTTTTATCATACTATTTATGCTTTTATTTTTATTTCAAAAATATAAAATATAAAAAAATAAAATTTGATATGTGGCATTATGAAAGATTATCCTATAATTTTATGTCGATATGGAATGCCACTTTTAATACTCGTGTATAGTTTTACTATTATTATATAGATAATCTTTATGATTCTTTTTTTTTTTAAATTTTTTTTTTTCAAACTAGTTTCTATGGATCCAACAAATGTTAGAGATAGAATAGACCGAGATATCAATAATTTTGGCCGAGCTTTATTCATATAATATGGGCCGATTCAAAGTTTAAATATGCATGGGCAAGAGAACAACAAGATAGCCCATGTTGGCGCAACCTAATTGTTACATGAACATCTATGCTAGCCTAGGAGCTAATTTATACAAGCTCCAAGTAGCATTTTCATTTTACAAATAGATAAATCAAAAAATATATAGATTGAATATCTTAATTTTTTGTATGTTAAAATTAAAAAAGAATTCTCCGCAATCATTTCGTGGCCCCAGTCTAAAAATTTTAAAAATAATATAAAAAAATAAAATTTTATAATCGAATCGATCACGAAAAAAATTATGGTCGGACCATCACCGTCTGTCATGTGCATATATTGAAATATGTATAAAAAAAATATGATTATGTGATATTTATTTAAGCTGTTTAAATATTTTTAAAATTTATTTATTTATTTTTTTAATATTTTAAAATATACATATAAATATGTTTGATTATCTATTATTTTAATAAATATTTTTGAAATATGTCGATCGTAATTTTTTTCATGATCGTCCGACCACAGAAATTTTATCCGTGCAAAAATAGGCCCAAGCCGCCGTAGTTGATATAATCGCAATTATCGCATCCTCTTTGGACGGCGGGGGGGAGCATGAGGCAACGAGGATGGTTTCTCTGAAGCTCCAGAAGCGTCTCGCCGCGAGCGTCCTCAAGCGCGGGAGGGGAAAAGTCTGGCTCGATCCCAATGAAGTCAACAAGATCTCCATGGCCAACTCTCGTAACCTCTCTATCCTCTCCATATCTCCGTTGGGGTTTTAAGATTGTTTCTTTCATCGTCATTGCTAATGCTGCTGGAATCAACATCTTTTCTAATCTAGCTTTGTACATCTTTTTATCTTATTGTGTTTCCAGTAGTCATCTTTGCTTTCGCTTTCAAATCTATATGACTGTCGGATTCGGTTTGCTGTTGGTAGTTCTTTTTTAGCATTATTTTTTGAAAAAAAAAAAAAAAAACCAATTGTTTCATATTCTTTTGTATGGATTTGTAGTATTGCATAAGATGTTGTTAACTAGCACACCCTTTTATGTCTCTGGATTCTAGATGCTATGTACAGAGACGTGCTCTGGAGGAATGCATCAGCAAATAATGGGGTGTGTTTACAATTTTCCAACTAATTTGATGTTAAATCTCCTGCTATCTCCTTCAATATCCTTTTCACCAATCCCTCCCCCTTCTTAAGAAAAGGAAGAAGCATGTTCAGGAAACTCATTATCTATTTTGTCCAGCTCTTCTTGTTCTCGAGTCCTTCTTCCTTCACTCTCTTGGTTATGAGGTTTCATTATTTTCTTCACGGTGGTCTTATTTTAGGGGGATGATGTAAGAAAGAATTCCAGTCTTTAGTGTTCCATACGAAGATCTGACATCATGTCTCCATGCATGCTAGAAACTGAAGATCCAATTTTACTGGTTTGATCAATAATTTCAGGCTTGTGTCAGTGCTTTGATATGTATGCATCTGCGTCTACTAATTTGTAGGCCTAGTTGAATTTACTGTAGCATCAGTTTATCTGAGTGCTGTTTATCATGAAGTAATTGTGTAATTAAATGTTTACTTGGTAGTGGAATACTATTTGTAATCTTGATCTTGAATTGATTTCGATGCTTGTCGAAGCAGGCCAGAATATAAGAAAGCTGGTGAAGGATGGATTTATCATTAGGAAGCCTATGAAACTTCACTCTCGACCCAGGGCAAGGAGAGCGTTGGAAGCAAAGAGAAAAGGATGACATTCTGGATATGGTATGTTTGTATCGAATGACAATGTGCATTCTGTATCCAAGTTTGAGTTAATCTTTGTTCACAAATGCTTCTAAATGCTGCAGGTAAGCGCCGGGGTACAAGGGAAGCTAGGCTTCCCACGAAGGTCCTCTGGATGAGGAGGATGCGGGTTCTGAGGCGTTTGCTGTGAGAGTATCGTGAGTCAAAGAAGATTGACAAGCATATGTATCATGACATGTATATGAAAGTGAAAGGTAATGTGTTTAAGAACAAGTGGGTGCCGATGGAGAGCATTCACAAATCCAAAGCCAAGAAGGCAAGAGAAAAGACTTTATCTGACCAGTTTGAGGCAAAACAGGCCAAGAGCAAGGCAAGCAGGGAAAGGAAGTTTGCCACGAGAGAGGAGCGTTTGGCTCAGGTGAGATGAGGTTTTACCTGTCCGTTGTTCAGTTGTGAATTCTACTGTCTGATTGACAAAATAAAGGTTTTCTAATCCAGAATATGACTTTTACTCGTCAGTTCATTAGAAATAACTTCCCAAGAGTAGGCTTGTTAGATCCTAATGTACTTGATGCTAGATAGCTATCATAAAATGCCATTTAGTGTTAGGATTTGATGCCTCGAGATTCAGCCCACATTGAGCCCACAGCAAGGTTCGCGGCGAAAAACGAAGTCCAACGAGATCAAGATTACCTAAAACGGAGCTCGGATAGAGGAGATACGAGCTTTTGAAGTCGGCACGAGATTCGAGGCGGCGGAGGACCGCCGGCGACCGGCGGCGGCGCTCGAGACGTGCGACCCAGGCCCGCGTGGGATGCGCGACCCAGGCCCGCGGCCCAGGCGGGGGCGCGGCCCAGCTGGGTGCACGGCCCAGGCGCGCGTGGGCCCGTGTGCGCGGGCCGGCCCAGGCGGCCTGCTGGGCCCTTTGCCCCGGTCCACCATGGACCGGGTGGTCCACGGCTGGGCCTGTGGACCGCGTGGGCGTTTCCCATGCATATCACGCGGTCCACGGCACTATTCCATGGACCGATCGCGATCGGACGACCCAGGGAGATTCCGGTGACGATCCGACGGTTGAGGAGATTGATTTGGCTTGTTTAGGACTCTTAAACCTAATCTAATTAGGTTTTGTGACGAACAGAGGAAGCGATGGTTCGGGTTTCTCGCCGTACAGAGCCGTACGAACCCGATTGAAGAGAGAGAGGCAGAAGCGTTGAGAGAGAAAGAGCAGGAGGCTCCTGGACAGCGGTCGCCAGACACTTCAGGGGTTCAGGGGGGTCTTCCAAGAGAGAGAGAGCTTTTGTGAGGGGAACTTCTAGTGAGAGAGAATTGGGTGTACAAAGGTTGAGGGTGAGGTCTCCTCTTGTAAAATTTTCTTTTTCATAGTGAAGTTTGCATGCCCCGTGGAGGCGAGCCCTTTTGTGGCTGATCTACGTATTTTGATTATTTTTCTTTTGTTTTGTTTCTTCTTTCTTCCTGCTGCATCGCGTGGTACTGAAAAGATCTTGAGAGGTGGTGTCCTGGCCAGACATCCACCCAACAAGTGGTATCAGAGCAAGGCAGTACAAGGACGCAGATTGCAGTGGTGGTGAGCAAGACTGAAGATGGAGAAGACATGAACAATCAAGATGGAGATCAACAAGTTTGATGGTAAGAGCAATTTCTCCTTGTCGCAGGCAAAGGTGAATGACGTGCTCATCCAACAGGGATTGATCGAAGCTCTCTTGTGCGATGAGAAGCCGACCACCATGGAGGTGCGGGATTGAAAACGGCTACAGATGCAGGCGGTGAGTACCATCCGCATGTACCTGGCGAATGAGGTGATGATCCATGTACTGAGCGAGACTTTTCCGACGGTGCTGTGGTCGAAGCTCGAGGAGTTGTACATGGTGAAGTCTCTCACCAACACTTTTTTCCTCTGGAGGTAGTTTTACTAACTGCGGATGACTGAGGGACAGAGCGTGCAGGAGCATCTCAGCCATTTTCAGAAGATCCTCACCGACCTTCTCAGCGTTGGCGAGAATGTTGAGGAGAAGACCAGGGCACTGGTTTTGATGGCGTCGCTTCCCCCTTCATACGAGTCCTTGGTGACTGCTCTTCTAGTAGGGAAGAGCACTATCAAGATGGACGAGGTCACCGCGGCGATACTCCAGAACGAGGTTCTCAGGAGAGAGAACCCAACTTCGAGCTCAGGTGGCGGTAGCTCAGCTTTGGTGGCTTCTGGAAGAGCAGGAGGCGGTAGACAGAGCGACAGGAGATCGCAACGAGGGCGGTCCAAGTCCAGGAGGGACTTGAGCAAAACCAGGTGTTACCGGTGTGAGGAGTTGGGGCATCTAGCCAGAGACTGCCCTCAACTGAAAAATCGGACGGTGGTTGCTGTAGCGACGGCCGACAGTGATTTAGATGGAGATGTCCTGAAGATATCTGACGTGGTATCTACTTCTTCCCAGCAATGGATATTAGATTCTGCATGCCCCTATCATGTATGTTGCAGAAAGGAGCAGTTTGACTTCCTGGAGAATAGTGAGGGTACGTATATTTACCGGATGGATCGAGCTGTGCGATCAGAGGCATTGGGACGGTCAGCTGGAGGACACATGACGGTGCAGTGAGGAGATTGGGAGAGGTCCGATACATACCCGATTTCAGGCGGAATCTTATCTCACTTAGCAGATTGGATTCGAGAGGCTACAGGACGGTAGCTGGTGGAAGAATCCTAAGGGTGCTACGCGGCAATAGGATTGTGCTGGAGGGGAAGAAGGGGAGCAGAGGACATTATTAGTTGGCAGGAAGCCCAGTCCGAGGTGGAGCTTCGAGAACCAGATGGAGCCCAGAGCGAAGTGGAGCTCCAGGAGGCGGATCGGGCACGAGACAGGAGACTCGGGAGGACGAGAGGCGACGTCGCAAGGTGAGATTCCTATTGCCGTAAGACGATGCCCCGAGCAGGTCTCAAGTCAGGAGGAGCACAGCATACGACGGAGATGGGATCGAGCAGCCTGGCTCGACTGCCATGTTTGCCCATCCATGATCAGCAGGCGATTATCCCAGGGCATGGGGGCGAAGAGATCCAGAAGCTCTCGAAGTTTGGAGGTGGTCGAATATCGATCGAGGTGGAGATTGTTAGGATTTGACGTCTCGAGATTCAGCCCATATTGAGCCCACAGCGAGGTTCGCGGCGAAAAACGGAGTCCAACGAGACCAAGATTACCTGAAACGGAGCTCGGATGGAGGAGATACAAGCTTTTGAAGTCGGCACGAGATTCGAGGCGACGGAGGACCGCCGGCGACCGGCGGCGGGCGGCAGCGGCGCGGCCGCAGGCGGCTGCGCGCGGGATGCGCGACCCAGGCCCGTGGCCCAGGCGGGCGCACGGCCCAGGCGCTCGCGGGCCCGCGCGCGTGGGCCGGCCCAGGCGGCCTGCTGGCCCCTTTGCCCCAGTCCACCGTGGACCGGGCGGTCTACGGCTGGGCCTGTGGACCACGCCGTGGACCGCATGGGCATTTCCCACGCGTTTCACGCAGTCCACGGCACTATTCCGTGGACCGATCGCGATCGGACGGCCCAGGGAGATTCCGGTGACGATCCGACGGTTGAGGAGATTGATTTGGCTTGTTTAGGACTCTTAAACCTAATCTAATTAGGTTTTGTGACGAACAGAGGAAGCGGTGGTTCGGGTTTCTCGCCGTACAGAGCCGTACGAACCCGATTGAAGAGAGAGAGGTGGAAGCGCTGAGAGAGAAGGAACAGGAGGCTCCTGGACAGCGGTCGCCAGGCACTTCAGGGGTTCAGGAGGGTCTTCCAAGAGAGAGAGAGCTTTTGTGAGAGGAACTTCTAGTGAGAGAGAATTGGATGTACAAGGGTTGAGGGTGAGGTCTCCTCTTGTAAAATTTTCTTTTTCATAGTGAAGTTTGCATGCCCCGTGGAGACGAGCCCTTTTGTGGCTGATTCATATATTTTGATTGTTTTTCTTTTATTTTGTTTCTTCTTTCTTCCTGCTGCATCGCGTGTACTGAAAAGATCTTGGGAGGTGGTGTCCTAGCCAGACATCCACCCAATATTTAGATCCAGAAAATTTGTGTGATAAGAGTACCTACATAAGTCTCAACAGTATGGCTTCCTTGTAGGCACATTAATTTGCACTCACCACTTAAATTTTTTTAATCTTAAAGAAATCGTAACATGTATGATGAACATCACTAGACTTGCCATATCTTTCAGAAGCATGGGTTTCCCATAAGCGTATAAAGAGGGAATGTTAAATTCTGGCCATCCAGTATCAGATAAATGAGTCAACGAAAAAGGGGGTTGAAATTGGATCATATACCAATATATCTATATCTATATTTATTTTGTCTGACGGATATAAATATAAATACGGATATTATTCAGATATAAAGATTCATATCCATATTTATTTTAAACGGATACAATTCGGATACTACAAGTATGGATATAATTATGGATACATGTTGGATGATTAAATTTTATGACTATATAATTAAAGATATTACTAAATAGATAATAAATCAAATTAATATAGTATTCATATGGTTGTATATTTTCTTTAATAATTAATAAGTGCTATAAAAAATTATATAGGGTTATCTAAATCTATATCTTTTTTTTTTTAACGGATATGAATACGGATACGATTATTAGTCGGATCATCAAATTTCTATCCAAATTTGGATTGATTCGGATATGAAAACGGATCCAGATGGATATTATCTATACCATTTTCACTCCTACTGGTTTAGGAATACAGATGGTCTCGCTGAGCTGGATTCGTTGATAAAAGACAGATATAACAGCTGATCTTGCTGTGCTGGATTTGTTGATTACAGACAGATGGTTGGCTTTGCAGCTTGCTACGAGACCCATCATCCAATGAAGTTTTCATACTCCTTGCTTTATTGACTTATAGAGTCCAAAATGCAAATGCCGTCATTTCTGGAATTGCCATGCAACATTGGACGGATCTAGCAGCAACTATTTGGTGTTTATCCTAGGAATCCTGGAGTCCTTGATAGCTGCCCCCAAAAAACAAGAATTTGCTTTCATGGATGTAGGTTTTCTGCCCCATAAAAACAAGGATTTGCTTTCATGAATGTTTTTTTTTCTCTGCCTAACATTTATACACGTAGTGGAGTATTGCTGGGTGTTCTCCAATGCAGACACAAAATAAGCGCAAACCGGGTTTGGTGCTCCCATAAATGGAGGATTGATAGTCTAAAAAGCTTAATGCCATTTTACTCCTGGCAGTTCAAGAAAATCTGGCCAGGTACGATGCAGGGCACACTAAATATCCAAGATTTGCCATACCACCCATACGGGATATATCATATAATATCAATAGGTGGTACTACTATATCATACTGAGCTACATATCGATACAGTAATTGAATGATACTAATATGGAGTCCAGTATCGAGATGGTGAATCTTGCTAAATTTTATTTTTATAAGATTGAACAATCACATACTACTGATACATTTTGTCAGACATCATAATAAATTTTGGTTTCATATGTACATTGCATTAAAATGGGAAATCAACTGCTTTTTTTGTATCGTACTTCTGTTTTTTTTTTTTGCATTATGTTGTCTTTTTTGTACATAGGGTCCTGGAGAGCGAGCACCTGCAGCACCAGCTGCGGCTCAACCTGCAGAGTATGGATTTTTGCCTAGTCTTTTTTGCTGCTATTTTAATGTCTATTGGACAGTAGACTAATGCCGTTTTTCCGCTGCAGGGCTCCCAAAAAGGCTAAGAAGTGAACATCAATTGCAAGTAATGCTTCGGCACAAATTATATTTGGAGCCGCGGAATAGGTTTAAGTGTGACTTAATAAATCGTTGGTTTTTGTCTGTTTTGTTTCTTCAAACCAAGAGATGGTTGTTTAAAATGCTGCAAGCTTTTAGCGGAGACTTCTTTGTACTTGTTTTAATGGTCTTCTGTTTGGTGCTCATTGCTTAATGGGTTGGAGCAATTTGCATGTGGTGAGTTCAGATGACCCTGGAATGCCGTATATGATTTGTAAACCACGTGAACAACATCAGATGTCCGTTATTTTTGCAAGCTAGAAATTGGCTAACCAAACAACATTCTTCTGCCTCTCTGTAAACACTGGATGATTCTTCTGGGCTATATGCCGGCATTGAAGTCTCATGGCTCCATGTCCATCTTTTTGATAGCATCGTTGCTTGCGAAGATGGTCATCATGGGTGATGTGTATGCTCGAGTATTTTCCAGGTTATGTCTGGTACAAAGAAACTTCTGTCTGCATTTTTCTGATTACAGTTGTTGATTATCTTATGTTATCGGTGTATTTCTATCCACCACGCATGTTGTTTAAAGGAACGGAAATGATTTGATAAATCAAAGCATTAACAAAATAAAATTACACTCTGGAGCTACGATTACTCGGATCTGGCAGCTTGTTTGTCTCATTCTTTAAATTGTGAAGTTATGCATCCTGTTTTATGGTGGGAGATTTCTACTAATGTGGCAGTATACTAAACCGATGGAAGGAATCATTCTTTAATTGGTTGCTTGTCTCAGCAAGAATGCAAGATCTAGGTAGCTTGACTTATTGCGAAGTTTACGAGTATTGAGCATGCATCAGTGCTACTCTTTGTAACATTATTGTGTTAAGCATCATCTTTATTTCCTCAGAAATAGAAAACACAAACTTCTCAGAGCAGTGCTAGCAAAGCCAATAAAAGGAACAGGGTAAGCGCATTGTCGATGTCGTTTATATCGTCCATCAGCACAACAATTTGTGGGCCTAACTGATGTTATACTGACGTGAAATTTGATGATGCAAAAGTTATGCCCTAAACTTAACCCCGCTTACATCCTAAAGTCAAGTTTTAGGTTTGCTGGACAAAGAGTGATTTGTTGTCTGTAAATTATCGTAAAATAATAATTATAGAAAATATTTTTAAAAATAAATTTAATGAATAATAAAACACACAGATTTTTTTTTTTTTTTTTTCATTATGTTTATATCTTGCTGATTTTACTAACACATGGTTTTTTTCTTAATTTTTTTGTAAATTTATTTTAGTAAAATATAAGATTAATTATACAAAAATATCTCTGAAAGTTTTCACTTTCATTCCAACTTCAATTTAGCACAACTAAAACATCTAATTTTTAAATTTATTCAGGTAAGATTATAATCAAAAATTTTGTTTAATTTTTATGACAAAATTATCGTATGGTGCCACTTTTCATATCACCTTCTTCTGTCGTATAAGTCACATCAAATTATGTAATAATTCTGGCACAGCAGCTAGATAAAATTCATAGTTAGGATAAAATTTAAAAAAATTAAAAATCTTCAAATAATTTAAGATTTTTTTTGTATAATTAATTTTAAAACTGACAAACCAAATAATTGCATATAAAAATGTGAAACGTATAGGAGGTTTACCGAGAAACGCACCGTTATTTACTAATTAATTGCCGATTAGAAATTGGATTATTTTGGCAAAACATTAAACATTACCAGGGGCTACAGTTAATAATGCCATACAGGAAAAGATAAAGAAATTTACCCGTCCACCGTCGCCTGACGGCTTCTCCACTGCACTACTTCCAGCAGCAGTTTGACAGCCCACCAATATTTATATCTAAAGAGAGAAACAGAGAGATCGTCTTCCTTTCTCTCCGTTTCTCTCCATTCCAGAGAAGTTCTCCAACTCTTAGGCTGCCCCCGATTTCCCCTTCCCATCTCTCTATCCCAAATGGTGGAGATCCTCTGATCCGCCCCATGGCGAATTATCTCGCCCAGTTCCAGACCATCAAAAACTCTTGCGATCGCCTCATCATCGCTGGTAAAACCCTAACCCTTCCCCTCTGCAAGAAAACCCTAGATCTGCCCCTCGATTCTTTGCTCGGATCTGTTTCGACTTGCGTTTGTTTCTTGCTTGATCCCTCATTGTTTGGGAAGTCTTGTTTCATTTCTAGTTGATCTCCGGTAGATTTCAGTATTATGCGTGTTTTGGGTATCAAGAAAGAGAATAAGTTCTACTTCTTTATTGCTTCTGGTAGTTATTATTAGTAACGGTCATGGTGAGAGTGATTTCTTGTTTGCGGGGCTGGAGTTTGCAAGATGACATTGATGACTTTCTGTAAAAAATTGCTTATTTTGGAGTAAGCATGCACAAGTGAATGAACATGGTAATCTCTGGCGGATGAACGGAACTTTTTTTGTAATTAGGGATTTACCTATCTGATACGTCCGAGGAAAAGAATGTAATTTATGCTCTGAATGTTATTGACATTGGTTTCACTGGATGTCCTCTGGAGTAGGGATTTGTGTGAAAATTTGTTGAAGCAGGTGGTATAAGAGTATGAAATTGGATGGTTACTTGCTGATGGGTTGAAATGCACAGAACTACATGATTAAAACTGGGTCATATACACTGTTTTTATATCTATGATGGTGTAGAACTACTAGCAAGCTACCGCGACCACAACAATTTCTTGCGATAAAAGAAAACAACTTGAATTAGCATGGGGTAGGTGCAGAATATCTTTACATTTGCCGACATTTGAACTTGTTCCTTGCAAGATATGATGACAAGATGATTGCATCAAATGGTCAAGACACACTAACACACATAAAAAAAGGGTGCTATCCATCAAGGGAACAATCGTGACAACCAAGCTAGTGGGATTCAAGAGCTTATAAGTTTGAGAAGTGCCAGGGTTGAGTCGTGAGGCAGATGAAGGCTATCCTTGGAATTTAGATGAACATATGATGTGGACAGTCTATTCAAAGTAAAAAAGGGAAAAGACTCGTGAAATAAACTACAAGATGATTTGTCTGTTTTAAATGCTCTTGAAGTTTAGACAAGGTTATATAGGAGTGATCTTAAGAAAACAAGTCACCAAGAGGTTTAGTAAATCCAAGTTTAATTACTTATACTCATGGAGAGCTTTAACCGTCTTTTTCTTCTTTCTTTCTTCTTTTTTTTTTTTTTGGGTGAAGAGCTTTTTGATGAAAGTTTTGTGGTTGCAAATGACACTTTACTATCATATTTTGTGTTTGCCTCCTTTGAAACCCATGGAAGAACTTCTGATGATATCTTCATGCACACTTTCTTAGGAATAACTCTATTAGCATGTTGATAATATCTATATTCTCTACTGGCATTGGGTGGCTAAATGCTGTTAGAAATCCTCTTCTGTATAAGATTAGGACACAACTTGATGGAATAGATATTTTTGGGACTTGAAGAATAACAAGTAATTAAATTAAAGCAAACATAAAGTTGTGGTATAATATGCTTCTGGTAACTAGACTTGGGTTTGGGGCATTTGGACTACAATTAATCTGAAACTAGATCTCCATTACATTTTCTGCTTCTGGTAACTAGACTTGGGTTTTGAGCATTTAGACTACAATTAATCTGAAACTAGAGCTCCATTACATTTTCTGGAGTAGTTTGTCATAACACTTGGGTGAGGTTTGTGAGTCCCCTTCGGAAACAAGTCAGATTGTAGAAGCAGGCAAAAGTACACTAAGTCCTCCTTACCTATGACATCTTTGTGGAAGGAGTATTAGTAGTGCATTGTAAATCAACCATTTCAGCTGAAAAACTTAGTTATGTTGATGATCCTCTTAAGGCATTTTCATATATTTTACCATCAGAAAAGTTTAGTCTTCATGATATTTTTATGCATGTAAAGAGAGACAATAAATAAATGGTTTAGCATGCAACTGATCTTGTCAACGAGCACTTTATGTAGATTGTGGAGTACTTGATTGCATTGGCAATAGCTACTTCATTTATTACAATGTTTCATAGCAATTTTGATGGATTTCCATCATCACTTGATATCATTGGGTAAAACATTTTCAGCTGTACTGTTCTATAAAAGTGGATCCTGTATAAATGCCACTTGTTACCAGAGTTAAATTTGGATCACTTGATATTATCATAATCCATTGTTTTATTCCCTACTCTTCTGCTAGCCCCCCCTCCAAACAAAAGAAAATGCTGTGCCCTACCAAATAATCGCTCCCCTTTCACCCAAACTGATCCATGTTGTAACATTTTGGTTGTGCTTCAGTTGAGGATGTATGTGACTTGTGGCTGATCCATGTTTTAACACTTTGGTTGTGTTTCAGTTGAGGATGTAAGTGACTTGTGGCCCAGTGTAAAAGAAGGGTTTGAAGAACGCTTGCCACTAAAGAAGGCCTGTCTAAATAACAAGACACGCAATCCTGTGAATGTAGAGAAGCTACCGGCTGAGTTCATATTAACCACTGATGCAAGGCTACGCAGCCGTTTCCCACAAGAGCAGTCTGTTTTTTGGTTTCGGGAACCATATGCAACTATTGTTCTTGTTACTTGTGAGGTATTCCTGTAACAAAAGGAACCTACTACATGCTAGTTGTTTTGGGCCTTCTGGCCACATTGGTCAACTAAATTATGTCCATCTATGTGATTATGACTACCGTCTACTTTTTGTGGAGCAGGATCTTGATGAGTTTAAGACAATTATAAAACCACGGCTCAAGTTAATTGTTCAAAATGATGATCGAGAATGGTTCATTGTATTTGTGTCGAAGGCTCACCCGAACAATGACCAAGCAACCAAAATGGCAAAGAAAGTATACACTAAACTTGAGGTTGATTTCAATTCCAAGAAGAGAGAAAGGTAAAAGGCATTTGGACTTTTCATATTGCAAAAAAATATTTAATATTTTGCAGATAGAAATGGAGGTCCATTAATTAAATGAAGAATTATCTGTTTTTTGTAATTTCTATGCAAAAGAGGGCTCTCTTTATTTTTTCCCATAGAATACCCTTGTGATAATTTCACATGACAAACAAAACAGTAATTTTGGCTTAATTTTTGGGCTTAAATTGGTTTTGCTAGATGTTTGCTGGCTTAATTCATGAAAGATGCAACTTCATATGAGTCATGGTGACCATTAAAATAGAAAGCCATGCTAAATTTCTATAATTTTTGGTTAGAGTGCAAGTAGTTTTGTCTGAATTTGTTCTATGATTTGTCCAAAACTAAATAGTGATGTATTACTATCTTTGGGGTTTCCAAATTTTGCTCAGATGCTGCAAATTGGATTTACATGGAGCTGATGCTAGCTTTTGGGAAGACCTGGATTCCAAAATAGTGGAATCTATCAGGAATACATTGGATAGACGTGTTCAATTTTATGAAGAAGAAATTCGCAAACTCAGTGAACAACGTTTAATGCCAGTGTGGAACTTCTGTAACTTCTTTATCCTGAAGGTAATTGACTTACAACTTGGAACTATTAAGGCTAATAGAGTGGAACCATTTCCTAACTGTGTTTTTCCACCTGAAATTTCTTATTGTTGCATTCTCTGGCCTGATCTGATGTTTCTTTCTGTTTCCAGGAAAGCTTAGCTTTTATGTTTGAGATGGCTCATCTTCATGAAGATTCATTACGTGAATATGATGAACTGGAACTTTGCTATTTAGAAACAGGTTTTCTACTATTCCTTATCCTCATTATTGGAAAAAGTCTATAGAAATAGAACCATTTAAGCATCTGTTTCTATGCAAATATTTATTTATTTATTGTTTAAATTAGTTAAGGTTTGTAGTGCAGAGCAACTATACTACTTTAGGATGGAAACTTAAGATCATTGCAGGATATTATGTATTCTTTTTTCAGTACTAACACTCACAATTGGAACTGGGACATCGTGCAATTTATTTTATGGTGTGAAGCAACCATGCTTGCTTGGTTGTTTAAAGTGTGCATGGGGGTGGAGCCTGATACTTGTGTATAATGTACTAATAGCACTTCTTAATCTTTTGATGATGAGTTAAACATCCTATTTAAACTTTTTTTTTTTATGGAGATGATGAATAAAACATCCTATTTAATATTGAATTGTAAAACTAAATTGGGTGGTCTCCCTCCTTTTGCACTTATATAAGAAAAGAACCTAAAAATCATATTTCCAAGGTGCATAATGTATTTGGGAACATAACAAAAAAAAAAAGTACTGAATTTCTTTTTCACTCATCTAGTAGATGAGAGCTTTTTTTGAGTGCAAATAACCAAGAGGAATATGTCATCATAGCGATAACATCTAGTTTGATTGGTGTAAACTATGCAATATAAATGTAAGTACATCTGTTGGCGTTGGCTAGATCTTTCTGTGGCTACTAGGGTCTCAGATTCATCAATTCAAAGTAGTCATAATGGTTCCTTACCTTTAATGTTAAAGGTGTTTTGCTTGCTTTTTGCGGTATTTTCTTCTTCTAGGTTTACCATTTTTACAAATCATATTCAAGCTGGTACTAGTGTATTTCATCATTGCGGAGTGCTACTTTATATGCATATTTGTCTACTTCATTGTTGCAAATTGTTGGTAGAAAACCTGTAATACTGGTGCTGTTGCTATGAGAATTGCCATTGTATGGCTGCTTGTATCTTCACTTAATATTACCATGTTCATTGGGGATATCCATGACCAGCGCTTACTTGATCAAGTACCTTGTTGTGAGAATGAACTTGCTCACTCTTTTGCTCAACTGCAGCAAATACTCCTGGGAAGCAGAGGGATTTTGGAGGATTGGAACATGGGGATGATCAGGCCGCGCTGTTAAAGCATGGGTTCAAACCATTAACTCAAATTGTTGATGATGATTCATTTAGAGAGTTCGAATTCAGACAGTACCTATTTGCATGCCAGTCCAAGGTCTGTGCATTAAAAACATTGCTTGTTATCTGCTTCTTGTGGGGTATATGCAATGAATTGATCTTATATGCATTCTGGAAAGTTGTACATTGTCAGTTGTCAGAAGCCCACTTACGCTTTTGGTATAGCCATAGCTAAGTTTCATTGTGTTTGTCTAGTTTGTACTTATCAGTCTTTTCTTTCCCCTACAACAAGCTTAACATTCACAGCCTAGCACCATCAATCATGAATCCATCTCTATTTAACAAATCAGGATTTTAATTTGAGGCTAGACTGGCTTTCAGCTAGCCATAAGTTGTATGCTACTTCAACTACTGTGTCTGGTTGATGATCTGGGTGAAATGTATGGCATCTTGAATTTATTGATTTCTTTTCATTTTCTTCTCCATATTTTTCTGTATAAAATCATTACAACTTGAAGCATTTGACTTGAGAGCTTTTTTATTTGATGTGTTTGAGTCCATATATACAAATCCTTCAAACAGCCGATATGCTAGAATTTCTTTGAACACCCTATACACTAGAGCTCAAAATATTATCTTATCTTTAATTTTCAAAACACCACTTTAACCCTGAAAATATATCAGCTGATGCATTGGCATCTCTTTGTTGCGCTTTTTTTTTTTTAAAACTTTAATTTTACAATTCTGTTTTTATGTATGGATATTGCTCAGTCTTTATCTTGTTTCTGCAGCTATTATTTAAATTAGGCCGTCCTGTTGAGGTTGCTGCAAGGGGCTATTCATTTATTATTGGGTTCTCAAAGACCCTGGCCTTGCATGAGGTATGTGATGAACCTTTTGTTGTTGTTGTTGTTATTGTTTGTATGTTTGGTTTCATACTATTCAGTTTTATCATTTTACAAGTTCTAACGTTTGAACAGTTCTTGAGCAGTAGTATGCTAAATTTTAGACTGTTACTTAAGTAACATATGCTTTCTCCCACATTTTCTCAGAATTTGTTACCATTTTGCTTGCGAGAAGTGTGGGTGCTAACTGCTTGTCTGGATTTGATCAATTCATCTTCTTCCTATTATGATGGTGGGATGGTGGCACCTGATATTGGAAAGGAATTCCGTCGTCTTCAGGGTGATCTATTTTCGCTTGGTCGAGTTAAGGTAAAAATTAACATTCTGCATGCATTTGTTTGCTTTGTATCTTAGTTGTTGTTTATCATTTGATTGAATAATAAGTAATGTTGGAACTTTTATACATGATAGGATGCAAGGGATGGCCCATATTGTTGATGAAACACTTGCTTATAGTCTAATTGCTAAGCAAGCATTAGAACATTTGTTAGGGCTTGCAATTTTTACCTAAACTGTTAACTGATCCTAGCACTCAGGCCAACCCAACTGGTCCATCCTGAGTGCTATATGGGTCGGTCTGGGTCAGGCAGGGCCAACCTGTGGTCTGGCAGGTTGGTTTCAGGTTTGGCAGGTCAGTTTCTGAGTTTCAGGTTAAAGAGATACAGCCAGTTCATGTTGTCATAGTAGAGTATTATTTTGATGCATTGAGCAAATGTGTAATAATAATCTATCTCACAGTTCACACAGTATTTCATGATTTAGCTACTATCTCCTTTCCTAGCTCTTAGAAACCTAATCTCTTCAATCCATCCCCCTTGGCTGCCTCTTTGCCTCTCCTTCCCTTCTATTCTCCTCCTTTTCCTTCTCTCTTTCTCCTCGCCTCCTCTTCTGTCCCATTCTTCTTCTTCCATCTTTCCCCACCTAAGACTCCTCTCCCATTGTCTTTGCCAGTTGGAATTGCCCCTGTTATGTCTATTGCAATCTGCCGATGCCCGCTAAACTGTGGTTCATTGCCCAGTCGCTTTCTACCTTGCTGCAGCTTGTCTCCTAGGAACCCACCACCTTCATTCTCTATAGCCCCCTTATTTCTATATCCTCTTCTTGACTTCCTCTCTTTCTTCTAAACAGCCAATGGAGTTGGGTTAGGGAAATATGATCCACTATTGGGCTGGTTTGGTTTGGGTCAAGGGAGTTGACTTTTATATAAGTGGTTTGACTTGATTTGAATTGGACCAGAGTTGTGGTCGGAATCTAGGTTAACACAATTCGGAATCTTCCCATAATCTCGACCTGCATTGCTTCTTATGTTCTTCATTACCAAAAGTGTTTCTAAAATATCTGCTTCCCCACACCCGTGCCTACACCCACTCTCGATTCTGATGAGGACCGGACATAACCCATCACCAACCTTATTTCTATCTAATATACATGCCATTTAATCAAGCTAGAATTTACATTGCAAGAGCTCATCGAAGAATGTCCATTAGGATGTCAGGGTTGCTAATAACAGATGCAGTAGTTGAAGTTCTTGCTTCACGAGACTATCTTTCTTTCCCCTGGACTCACATATTTCCAAACAAGTTGGCTTGCTTGTGGGTTTGGGGATGGGAGGGATGTTGTCATTGTTCAATAAAACCTATTTTTCTTGCCTATTTAGCCTCTCTTTCCCTTGTAACATTCTTCAATCTTCTCAGAGAATAAGGTGATGTCAGTGTCGTACTTTCTGTTTGCATGCATAAATTTGGTAATTAGGTACTGGCAAATTGTTTCCCTTTGAATACATTTCTGGACTTTCACTTATGATTGCATATGCATCTGAGACTGAGAGCAGCATTAGGTCCATCCTGTTTTTATTTTAGGATATTCTTCTGTACTGCATTAATGTCTGTGTTGTAACATGATATGGATGGATGCGGCAGTTCATGAGGCTTGCATATTTGATTGGATATGGAGTTGAAATGGAAAAAAGTCCATTCAACAGGTATGAATTCAATGCTTGTTTAGCAAAAGTACCTGATTCAATTTTTGATTTTGCTGTCAGTATAGCTTTAGGTCTAGGATCAGTCATTATTCTCTTCTCTAACGTATTCTGATCTAATGTTTTGAACAGTGCTTCTTTAAGCATGCTTCCCTGGCCCAAGCCAGCTACTTGGCCGGCAGTCCCGCCTGATGCTTCAGCTGAAGTTCTTGCAAAAGAGAAGGCAAGTCTTTGTTTATTTTTATTTATGGGTTATATTGTACAGAGTAGTGGACAAGCATTTGTATGTTTAGCCAAAAGAACATTTTAAAGGAAAGATAATTGCCAATGTTGTTAAAAGGAAAGAAAAAAGATCGGTATTGCAGTTGTGTCATATGCATGCCTTCCTCTGTCTGACTCCATGTGGCAGACCTTGCCTTTTTCTCTTGTAGACACTAATGATGTATAGGGGCCAGTGGAGGACACTTCTTCAAACAAGACCAATGTAATGCATCAAGTCTTAGACAAGGTTTCAAAGTCACTCTGATAAATGATTTGGATTTTTTTAATAGAGAAATGCCATCCAGCATATCTTGTATAGGATCATTAAAAGAAGAACCATGTAATTAACTGACAAAGTAAAGTAATCCATGTTCGTATGGTCTATTGTTTGAAAAACCATTTAGCTTATAGCTCTTACTTGATTTGCTACTTAAATCACTTCTTAATTGGTCCATTGGTTATGTAGAATTGTAGTAAACTTATATCGTGTAGCTAATGGCAATCTTAAATAATAGGACTGAGATTCCATGGTTTATCTTTCTTGTTTTGAGCTAATGAAGTAAAATTTATGCAACCATCATCAGAAGAATGTTGTGAAGTGTAAATATTTTAGGAGAAATGCCTGCTTGCGATCCCATGCATTGCAACTTGGGCTTGGTCTGCTCTCCTCCAACATCCCTCTCGTGTCTTGGGTAATAAGCAACCTGTCCGAGTTGTTTCTTGGAAGGATCTCTATCAAAATGCTCTTGGGGAGTATATTGCTTGAAGCAACATCACCTCTTTGGGGCCAGCTTGACTCACGTAGGGCATGTTTGGTTGGGGGGGAGATGGACTCTGGAATGGGAATGAGTGAGTCCCATTCCCATTCCTTTTTTTTTGGGGGGGGGTTTTGTGGGGTGGGGGGGAGGGGATGGGAATGACCCAATCCCAGCTTTCCCTAATATTCAAATCCTATTCCGATTCTGATTCTGATCATGAACCAAATGCATTGGGGGATATATGGCTATTCTGATTTTCATTCTAATCCATTCTAATTTTTACTCCAGTCGTGAACCAAACGCACCCATAAAGTTCCACTATTTGAATTCAGCCCTCCTCATGACTAGGGGTGGCAATTCGTGTTCACATGTCATAATCGTGTCGACACGATTTCAACACGAACACGATACAATTAATAAACCATAACTATAAGTCTGTCTAAAGTTTGTTTAGTTTTATTTTAGGATTTCTGATAAAAAGACAAAAATAGCCATTGACTTTGTAAAAAATTACAAAATTACCTATTTTTTCATATATGGGTTAAATGCATTATAAATGGGTTCACATGTTAACAGGGGACACGACACGAAATTCTTCGTGTCATAAACGGTTTGACACAATTTCGACACGAACCTGTATAAAGCCCAACACTAACATGAAAATTTTGTGTCATGTCGCGTGTCGTGTTGAAAATTGCCACCCCTGCTCATGACAGCCTTTTTGACCTCATCTTGGAGAATTCTATTGCCTTTTGAACAGTTAAACGTGCTGTGTGGTCCTAACACAATTTCTCATGACAAAAATCTTCCATAATATTCCTAATGTCTCTAACTTATGCTCAAACAGCAATACCAGTTAGTCCATCAAGGAAGCATATTAGGTAATGTTTTGCAGCAAAGTATTGCTACTGACGTGTATTTCGCATGGCTTAAAGCCTCAAACGCATGACATATGCCCCTGTGCAAATGCAAGCTAGGTGCTAGACATTCATCCTGAAACAGGATGAACATGTGTTCATATTGGGACTAATATTCACAATGTAATGGTCAGATGTTTAGCAGCATTATGCTGCAGTTGCACTTCCACATAACCCATTCCTGTCCTAGAAAATCAGTGGCTGCTCATATCCACAACCAAACCTGTTCCTGTCCAATAAAGCACAAGTAATTGTGAGATATTTGGTGATCTTACTTGAGGCCTCAATTGTCCACTTGAGATTAAATACATGATCATGATTGAAGAGAAAACAGATTTGACATATGTGGAAGAACCCAGTTTAATGAAGTGAACACCACTGGGCATGCACCATACCGCTCCAAACTGGACAGTACGGGACATACCATACTGTACCAGTATCATATTGGTATGCCGAATCATTCCATACCGTATTGTACTGCATACTGACACTATAGTGGGATTTCACTGGTACGAGGTTGGTACTGAGATGGCAAATCTTGCTCCTAAGAATTTCTTGTATCCTGATTTCTGCATTATAAAATTTTATCATAGGAGGACTACCAGGTAGAAGTTTCTTCCCATGAAAATATGCAGCTTCTTCCAACCAAGAGTATTCCTAGTAACAAAAATTTTCATTTTTGATTTTTTATCAACATATAAACACTAGAGATGCTATGCTGCCACACTTTTTTTGCTTACACTTCATGCTCAGTGCACTTTTGGAAATAGTGAACACTGGTGGTATGACATATTCACACAATCAGACTGGATCAATATAAAGCAGTTAACACAGTTAAGTGAGACATGGTGTGGGAATGAATACTTATGGCATTCTAGCATTTTGGGCTGCATATATTAGGATATTTTGAAGTTGATGAGACTCTTAAATAAGCAAGTTAAGATAAATATAAGGTTTCTATAATTTAACTGCTAGAACCTTTTTCATGTCATAATTCTAGTTATTAGAAGTTCTTTTGCATGCCATAGTTCTCAGAAATTTTTTAACTAGATTTTCTTTGGGTTAAATAATAGCAGCACCACTATTGTGGTGGCATCAAATAATGAATTTGCTTTAAGAGACCTTTTCTCTTTTGAGAGTACATCAGTTCTTATCTGTTGTCCATCAATCTTGGGCCTTATTTTTGATCTGCATTACAAGTCATATCTGCTGTTTCAAATTCAAATTTTTCTTGAGTCTACAGATGATTCTCCAAGCAAATCCCAAAGCAAAGCACTTCAATATTCAAAGAAAACCATTGCCGCTAGAACCTTCTTTACTTCTACGAGAGGCTAATCGACGGAGGGCTTCCCTTTCTATTGGAAATGTATCAGAGTTAGTAGATGGTCGTCATACTGATGGGTAATGCATCTGTACACACCAGACTAGGACAAGGTGTTAGTTGTGGTTCACATATCTGTACCATAGATTTATGTCCTTTTTCAGAAAATTAGCATAACTTTGTTTATAAGTTTTTACATTTATTGTGTGGGCAGTTCAGGTATGGATGGACATTCAAGACTCTCCCCTTCTAATAAAAGTCATGCGAGCCCCATGTCACGAACCCTCTCTGGATCAGCAAACCCTGATAGCTCTACATCACTTGATCGCCCTATGAGATTATCAGAAATCTATGTTGCAGCAGAGCATGCACTGAAGAATACGATTTCTGATCCTGATCTATTGAAATCTCTGTTATCATTGCAGGAATTTGAGGCAAGTATACATTTTCTTATGATAAGTAAACACATTCATATCAGGGTTTCTAAAATTTTCTTCTATATATGAAGGTTGAAGAAACTATTTCTTAATACCATTTTATAGAAACTCCTTGCATCATCTATTTCTTTTATTAACTCTTCTAGTAACAAATCATTCATACTATTTTCCAGTTCTTGAGAATTTCTTTTTCGATAATCCAACATATTTTCATTGCAGGAATTTGAGGCAAGAATACATTCTCTTATGATAAGTAAACACATTCATATCGGAGTTTCTAAAATTTTCTTCTATATATGAAGGTTGAAGAAACTATTTCTAATACCATTTTATAGAAACTCCTTGCATCATCTATTTCTTTTATTAACTCTTCTAGTAACAAATCATTCGTGCTATTTTCCACTTCTTGAGAATTTCTTTTTCGATAATCCAACGCATTTTCATTGCAGGAATTTGAGGCAAGTATACATTCTCTTATGATAAGTAAACACATTCATATCAGAGTTTCTAAAATTTTCTTCCATATATGAAGGTTGAAGAAACAATTTCTAATATCATTTTATGGAAACTCCTTGCATCATCTATTTCTTTTATTAACTCTTCTAGTAAGTAGTAACTGTTTTGGATTTTCCACGTAATTCAGATACAATTATACGTAGCATTTATAATATCTATACTTATCACCTTTATGATTCTTCCACATGTACTGAAAGGAAATTGGCCTTACTGAAAGGAAATTGGTCCATGCTTCTCATTGCTTAGCTGTATTCATATCGTATGTGGTCTCCTTAAACACAGATTTTGAAATAAAATTCTGGATTAATTGAGCATCTTATTTGATTTGTTGGTAATTTTGACTTTAATATTGTTGATTATTGTTTATTATAGAATATTACAGATCGCCAACCAAAACATTTGTCCTCATTCATGAACTTTTATTTGAGGATTCTTTTGATTTTCACATTGGTGCATAATTTTGTTGCCATTGTGATGCAATCAGTGAATATATTTAGCTTCTACAAATTTAAAGTGGATGATAACATTTTAAATTGGTCTTTGTATTTTGAATTTTGCTTGTGGCAGCAAAAATATATGGAGCTTACAAAAGGAGCTGCTGATAATTACCACCATTCATGGTGGAAAAGACATGGCGTTGTCCTTGATGGAGAGATTGCAGCTCTGTGTTTTAAGCATGGAAATTATGATATGGCTGCCAAGTCATACGAGAAGGTTTGTGCTCTCTATGCTGGTGAAGGATGGCAAGACCTGCTGGCAGAAGTTCTTCCCAACCTGGCAGAGTGTCAAAAGATTCTCAATGATCAAGCTGGCTATCTCTCATCTTGTGTTAGATTACTGTCACTAGATAATAGTTTATTCTCAACGAAAGAACGGCAAGCTTTCCAGTCAGAGGTTGTACGGCTTGCTCACAGCGAGATGAAGCATCCAGTACCCCTTGATGTTTCATCGCTAATAACATTTTCTGGGAATCCTGGCCCACCACTTGAGTTATGTGATGGGGACCCTGGTAAATTATCAGTGACAGTCTGGAGTGGCTTTCCTGATGATATTACTATTGAATCTCTAAGTTTGACACTGACAGCTACATACAACGTGGATGAAGGTGTCAAGGTATGCTTAAAATTGCTCGTACATCTTATTGATTGCTTAGTGTTTCAAAACTCATTGAGTGACTTGAAGCTAAAAAAGTCTGGCTGGTTTTCATGTGTACTAGATTTTTATGTTTTCCAAGTGTTCTTTAGAAAGTTCGTTAGTTTTATTATTCATGACCCTGGGAGCTTTGTTATATTAGGTCACCATGAGCTTAATTACAGTATATCTTTGTTTTGCAGGGAATAAAAAGCTCAGATGTTAGCATTCTGAAACCAGGTAGAAATGTTATTACTCTTGACCTACCTCCACAAAAGCCAGGGTCCTATGTATTGGGAGTTCTTACTGGACAGATCGGACAATTGAAAATTAGATCTCATAGTTTCTCAAAAGGTGGTCCTCCCGATAGTGATGATTTTATGAGCTATGAAAAACCAACAAAACCTGTTCTGAAGGTAATATATTAAATGAGTCTCATTGTATCAGAGCTAATTATGAAATTAATATGCATGTGGAGACTGGTGTTTTCTTCTATCTTGAGATCCTGCCATTGCCCAGAAACATTGCCTTTGTCATGTATTCATTGGGTTAAAACTAGTTTATGCATATCCAATTGAAAAAAAAAAGAGCGATAAGATTATATTTGGACTAAATTACTGAATGATTTTCTGCTCATGCATTTAACTGATATGCTATTTTTAGGTGCTCAAACCAAGACCTTTAGTTGATATTGTTGCTGCAGTATCATCTGCTTTGCTAATGAATGAACTCCAGTGGGTTGGATTAATTGTGAGGCCAATTGACTACTCTTTGAAAGGTGCTACCTTGCACGTAGATACTGGTCCAGGACTGATGATTGAGGAGTCGTATAGGATTGAGATAGAGCCTTACACAAAGGCAATGGAGCATGGATTTCATTCAGGGGACTCCAACATTCCAAAAAGGGGTGCCTCTTCCAGCAGAGAATTTGAAGAGTTGTTGCTTGAAAGTGGTAAAATAGCTTTGCCAGATTGGTCTAGTGATATATCTACTGTCTTATGGTTTCCTGTTTGTGCTATTGATAACAGGATGGCTAGAGGAATATCTGCAGGTTTGGTGGTCGCTGTCTTTCTAAGCTTTAATATTTTCTGGATACTAAATTGATTATAATTTTTTTTTGACTTAAGTTTTTTTTCAGTCCACCCCCAGAAACAGAGTGTAGTAGATGGAATGAGGATGATTGCTTTGAAACTTGAATTCGGAGTTTTCCACAACCAGATATTTGAAAGGCAACCCCCTTTTCTAATTTTCCTCTCTTCTTCTTTGTGAGTCACCATTCTTTGTGTACAATCCGTTTTCCCTTCAAGGTTTTGTAAACTCTTTATCCTTTTTGTTCAGGACAATAGCTGTGCACTTTACTGACCCATTCCATGTCAGCACTCGTTTGGCGGATAAATGCAATGATGGTACTTTACTTTTGCAGGTATTCCATCTATTACTTTAAAATCTTACTTCTTAGTTGTGAATATCAGGAGTGTCATCATTCTAGTCCTTTTCCAGATAGGAATATCTGAACCTTTAAATGCCTTAGGAGTTTTTAGAATTCCTATCATTTCCATAGACAAGTCTAGATTTTTGTAAGATCATTTTGAGATTTTCCTGAGAGTGTTTTTCCTTCAAAACTGCTGATCATAACTAGATATGCAATTTTCTACTCATGACTTGGTTATTGTGAAAGAGTTTTTGTTATGGTGGCTCATGCCTGTGCTTTCACTTGAATGCATGCTTGGTGTATATATGATAGTCTTGTATATACAAGACTGGTAATATAACAATTAGATGAAAGAGAATTTTCAGCAGTGGACATTGATGTCGTTGGTTTGAGTTTTCTAACTTGATTATGCCTAAGTGAAAATTCTGGATCACTATGTTGATTCAGCATCTTCTATCTGCATGTGAATATTATAGTTAATTTTATTTTTTATCAATTTACTAAACAGCATTGTTTTTTTGGGCATATATATTTTTTTGAAATATTAACAAACTGTTAGTTTAGGCTATTTACATGTAACAATTTTCCCGAAGACCAAAATTACTAAACTTTGGACTTGTTTTATGGGAAAGCCATGATTAGTTTACACATGAAATGGTCACTTATTTATGAGATTCTTTTATGGCCGTCATCTTACATGTTTTTGAGATAATAGATACTCACAACTTGACATCTTCCATGCTGCTACAATTAGAATTGTGTGGTTCAGTAGTTATTCTCTGTTTAACTTTTTCACTATCCCACTAACTGTTTTCATTTTTAAATTTATCTTTATATCTAGGTGATAATACACTCTCAAGTGAAGGCTACTTTGAGCTTACAGGATGCATGGTTGGATCTTCAAGCCGGATTCGTTCACTTAGGAAAAGGGGATGGAAGGCCAACTTCAAGTTTCTTCCCACTTTCAATCTCTCCAACTTCTACAGCAGCACTCTTGTTTAGCATTAGCTTAGAGAGTCAGCCTAGTGGAGGTAAAGCATTTTATATTTTTTTTAATCAAGTGATTTTGTCCAGAAGAAGGCTTCAGGATAGAAATATTTAGGGGAAAACGGTTTGTGATATTTATATATACTGTTCACATTGGTAGTGGTGTTATGCATGTTCAGTGAACCATTCATGTGGACCAAGGTTCGCTGTACCGATATCGGATGGCGTGCCGGTGCCGGACCGGTATGGTACGGTATCGTACCGACATACGGTATGCCAAGACGTATCGGTCCGATACCGGTACACAATATTTTTTTCGATTTTCAATTTTTTTTTTTTTTGGATTTTTGAAGTTAATAATTGATAAATACAACCTCAATATGGCATTATATTGCATATTATTGACATATTTGGGTTCAATTTGGAGTTAGGTTGCGGTACAAAGATTCTTGATCCAAAATTTCAAACATATATTTATTTACATTATATTTCAACTATGTCATCTTAAAACTAAAGAAAAAATATAAAAAATACGCATTAAAATGTATCTAAATATTTAAGTACAAAGCGCAATAACTGATATACGAACTTTAAGATGTACTCTGCATTTAATTTCTTGTCGAGTGTCTGTGACGCTCGTAGATGTCTGGATCATCAACATAGTCTGAAGGGATATCAGTCCAACCCTCTAGCCAAGCTGCACCGTACTCTCGAATATTCATCATCCCATAAGGCATCCTCTCTGGATTGTAAGACATCTCAGGCCTCTCGCTAAAATTCTGACTCTGAGAAGTATCTTCGAGATGATGGTACGGTTGTGGAGGAGCCCATCTAAATATGTCAGTAGCAAAATCTGATCCGTAAGATGCTCCAGGCTGCATAGGGTAGTAACCACTAGAAGATGATGCCTCGGATGCACTATATGCATATGGATCATAAGGTGGCTGTGGATAATAGGATCCATAATGCGAGGATGATCTAGATACATCCATGGACCCCACTCCATGTGCAAGATCTTCCGCAGCTGCATCATGTGCTGGACGACCTCTAAGAGCCCGTCGTCTATATGAAATCGGCTCCCCACGATTTCTACCGACTCGTTCACTATGATCCCTATTCTGTGTGACATGCGTAAACTAAGACTCACCGGTGAATCGAATATCATCCTGTGGTTGTCTCATAAACGGTGGTCTCCTGTCCTCCAGTTCCTCCCTGATCATCAGATCCATGGCTACTACTACCAGTACCATCATCACTCTCTCTGGTGTCCGTATCTGAACCAGATAGCTCCTGTACTCTCGAGAGTGGTGCACGTACAACTGTCTTTTTCTTTCTTCCTCTTATGTCCCTCTGTGACTGAGTTTCCTGTGATTGGAAGGATGGATGCCTTCTTGCTGGCTGCCGGGAGGATCGTCTATACATCTCTCGTTCGAATCTCTGCGAAGATGTATCGGATAGCGAGTCATGTGATGAATGAGTTCTTTGTGTCCCCTCAGACTGTGGCTGAGCAACTGGAACCCTATGTGGAATATTTTTTTTCTGCCCATTGTCCTGGATCCACCCTGATCTTCCTCGCCACCACACTGGCTGGTCGTGGAAGAGATCCTGGCTCATCAAGCTCTGGCTTCTGCTGTTGACCTGCAAGCCATCCGATGATCGGATCGTCATTTTCGTCGGTATAATCATCCAGCTCGGATCAGTGTACTTCAATTGAACTTCCTCCTGAATATATTTTAGCCTCAACCTCAGATTGTAGTGAACATATACAAGATCGTCGAGGCATTTTTGTGTCAGACGATTTCTCTGTTTGCTGTGGATAAGGACGAAAGTGGACCAATTACGCTCACAGTCACTAGTAGAGACCGTCTGAAAAAAAATACGGACAGCCATATGTCTCAAATTTTCTGCTGACGTTCCAAAATGAATCCATCATTCAGCTACAAAAGTAAAATTACATATCAAATTTAATGATATTATTAAGCAAAATTACATATCAATCTATATTGCTCATTATTGATATGTAATTTATCTGGATTCATCTGCTTTTTGCTTACGACAGCTGATGGGACTTCAAAATTGTCTGATCCCTCTCTAAACTGTTTTGTCTGAAACAAAATATATTTATTATTTATAAATATATCAGATCGAATTCAGTTGAATAATTACATCTGTTTTAAACTAGCATACCTCTTGCAAACACAACGATGCGATTTCTGGATCGGACACCATCTTATATATGACATTGCGAAGAGCAGCAAGAAGCTCGCTATCCATATCTATCCCCGGAATAGTATACTGAAATCTCGGATTCAAGTAATAAGCTGCAGATAAATTTCAAGACTGATTAAGCACAATTTTATTTTTATACTTCGAAAAAATATTTTAAAACATTCTTGAATCCAAACTTACCAGCTAGATGCAAATTTCTGCCCATCTGATAGTCCCAATGGCGCTCAATAATGTTAATGAATTCTTGAGCATGCTTGGGATCATTCTCACTGATCTGTTTCTTTGCCCTCTCCATCATGTAATATAGAAAGCCCATTTGGAGGTATCTCTCGCTGTCCACGGTGCGAAGCACCTCATATAAAGGCTTGATAGTCTTTACTACCTTCTCAGCCCGCTGCCAAAATGACTGACTCGTCACCAAGTTCTCCACATGACTTCCATCAGTGTTGGCCCTCACATATCTACTCTCCTGCCACTCGGCATTGACAAACATCTGACGTAGGGTTGTTTTCTTCTGAAGAAGACTATCAAGTGCTATGTAGTTGGTAGCAAACCGTGTGATACCCGGTCGTAAGATCTCCCCCCAGTATACGTCCGCATCAATGAAAGAATCCATGTGTGGTTGTAGATGAATCTAGTAATGGTCTGGGCAATCTCCACTACTTGCTGTACCCTTCGAATCTTTCCGATATGCATCAATATAAGATCAATACAATGTGCAGCACATGGGGTCCAGTATATCTGCGGTCGCTGCTCCATCAGCAACTCTCCGGCAGCCTTATATTGTGGTCCGTTATCTGTGATGACCTGCACGACATGCTGCTCACCCACTGAATCAATCACCTCCTCCATCAGACCAAAGATATATGTGGCATCTTGTATCTTATCTGAAGTATCAATTGATTTGTGAAAAAATATTTTTCTATCACAGTATGTCAAAAAATTAATGATGCTCCGTCTAGTAGGACCTGTCCAACCATTACACATCACTGTCAGACCGTATGTAGGCCATTTATTTTTGTAAGAATCAATCCATCTCTGCAGATCCTCCTTGTTGCTGTCAAGAAGCTGACCATAGATGTTCTTAGGTCCTGGAGGATCTACACCCGCCGGCAGCCTCTATGGTTGAAATAGCAGATCGGTAGTAAGGATTGGCTGCTGCATTTGCTGGAATATGACTGAAATGAAACCATGATTCAATAGCTCGCCACATATCCTTCTTATCTTTTTTCAGCATACTGTTAATTCTCTGCTGCTTTGAATCCTTGCTGGGCAAAGCATGTGGATCCAAATCATGAATGCTGGCTCCTGCTGCAATATCTCTGGAGGACCTCCTCCTACTGCCAAAAGCTCCCAATAAAGAAGATATGCTGCGTCTGCTCCCTCTACCACCAGGCTCTTTGACTGAGGTAGTCCTCCTTAACTCGAATTCTCCTCTATCAGTCGCTGATCCAGATCTTGATTCGTAGCATGATGGTCCGAATCGCTCTCTGTACCGGGCCACATCCTCCTGCTGGTACTGATTCGCCAAGCTCGTCTGAATGGCAGTCTCAATCTATGCCTCATCATCTGGAGCAGAAGGCTCCTCTGACTTTCTAGAGTGATAAGAAGGTGGCTCTGCAGCTCGACGGTCTACTTCGGTCTTTTTCTGTTTTGCCTTTTTCTTCGCTGCTTTCGAATCAGCAAAGTACTTTTTCATCAATTGTCGTATCTCTTGCGGATATTTCCGACACATGGACACATCAGGATAACCACCAGCCAGATGCTGCTTCAACCTAGTCACCCCTCCTCCCTTGAACTCTGTGTTGCACCATTTGCATCTCCAATGATGCCGAGCCGAGAGCATCTTGCCTCATTTCTGCAGATATAACAAAATACTAATTATTTCGAATTAACTGTAATATAACACTAATTACATATATTTTTTATTTGATAATATTTTTTATTATTTAAATATTTACAAAAAAAATTTCAAAAAAATCTCAAGTTAGATTCAAATATTTCAATTATTTTGAATCATTCTAAACATTATTCTCAATTTCAAAACTAACACTGATTTTTTATTTTTTTATTTTTTTAATAATTTTTATATAAATAAATATATACTATAAAATAGCTGATTAATTAAAGTGAATGAACGTCATGCTCTAAATTTTTTTCTTATAAATATATGCAAGTATAACAAAACACGATAGTTTAATGATAATTAAAATAATTATATATAAATTTAAAATAATTTTAATAATTATTTTAAAACTTATAAATTGAAAATAAATATGTTATATGCTTCAAATAATATTTTTAAATTAACTAAAATATAACACTATTTTTATATATTTTTTATTTTATAATTAAATTTTTTAATTTAAATAATTTAAAAAATAATTTTTTAATTTTAAATATTTGAAAAAAAATTTAAAATTAGATTTAAGTAGCTTGAATTATTCTAAACATGATTCCCAAACTCTAATTTTTTTCCTAAAATTTATTTTTTTTTATTTTTAAATAAATAAATATTTAAAAATATTTAAAAAATATATAATTAATGAAATTAATAATTTTGGTGTCATCGTGTAGATCTTCCAAAGATCTATCACATATAATTAAATCATACCAAAATCACAAGATTTTGGCATGATTTTCTCTTATTTTCATTCTTTCTCATTCTTTTCCTATTTTTAACAATAAAAATAAAAAATATTTACTAAGAAAATAACATATTATCTTATCTCCGACCAAAGATCAACCTCTCTTCGAACCACTCCTACAATTTGAAGAAGTTATTTCCTTTTTTTCTAATTTTTCGGAGGTCTCAACGGTTTTGTTGAGACCTTCATATGCTTCGGGAGTTCTCTGAGACTTCTCAGAGAACTCTAATACCTCTCAATCATTTAAAAGCTCTCCGACCCCACCCTTCCCCCCTCCCCCTCCCCACTTTTTGCGTGGGGATGTCAGCTTGGTTCGGTTCACGCCGAATCGGTACCGAACCGATCCATACCGTCCGGTTTTGGGCGGTATGGATACGAATCGGACCGAACCGAGCGGTTCGGTGCGGTTCGGGGAGTTTTTCGAAAAAAAGGTCCGAACCGGACCGGTAATGTATCGGTCCGGCTCGGTATGTCTCATACCGGACGGTTCGGCCCGGTACGGCGAATCCTATGAACTGTGTTCCTTTGGCATGATAGGCATATGAAATGAATGTCTCACCACACTGGTTCTTATTAAAGTACCGATTGCATTCCCATTGTCAGTGGCACATCTAGGTTTCTTTTTTATGGGCCCAATCATGCTAATTGACAGTTCATTGACACATACAAAGCACGGACTGCAAAGTAAAAAAAAAAATTGATTGCATCCAAAACTAACTAGAAGCTTTTTCTTCATTCATACAGAAAACAAGAGCACTCATTTATGTTTTCTAAGATTCAGATAAATATATTTGGAATTGTCTGCGATGAATCTTTATGTTCTGGAAGCTTGGTGATAATATAGGTGAAGAAATACCAATGCTAAATTCATAAAACTTATTACATAAGAGACTCTGTGCCTCGATAGACATAGAGAAGTCTCAGATGAAATGAGGAAAATTTCAATCAAGGTATTTAGATAGGAAATAAAAATGGAGCTAAATTTCTTAAATTGCTTTATCACAGGGTTAGCAGAGATTTTTCTTATCCAATAGAATTGCCATTGTGGAAGAGATTAACTAACTTCAAAATTATAACTTGAAAAAAAAGCCATGAGTTTTTAAATCATTCAATGCTTAGGCTGAATAATTCAGAGATTTAGCCTATTCAATTGGGGCTGCTAATATGTAGGAAGTTTTGCCTTCTGAGGCCTGGAAAAGAGGTGTAGTCAGCCAATGCTTCCAGAATCATGAATGCAATTTTGTTGAAGGAGGCTTTGTACTGTCTTTACGTTTGCACTGCGGAGAAATCAGTTGTGTAGCAATTGTTGAGAAAAGGAAGTTGATTTTTCTTAGTAATAAGTAGTCAGATAGTTGCAAGGGCAATGGAAAGACGATGAAGGTGAGTAGCAGTTTGCAAGGACATTATATTATTCTATTAACTGTGCCTTTATTTTCCTTGGACTACGAAATGGTGTTTTTCAAATGGATAAGGTAGTGAAGGAATTATAGGAAAACAAACATAGCTTGGCTGATAAGATCTATTCATGTTGAATGGCTGCTGCAAATGATATAGGATCAGATATATTCTACATAACCTGCTCCATTTCCTTCATTGTAGCAATAAATCTGAAATGGAGATTCATGTTTTTCCTGAGTTTTCATCAGAGTTATCTTTGCAAGTTACAAGACATGCCAGTTTAATATTTATGCAGGTCAGGTTTCGGTGAAACAGTTAAATGAAAGTGAAAATTGTGATGCACTAGTTTGTGGTGGAGATAATGACACATTATGGGAGTGCCCCTCCACCCCACCCCCCACCCCTGAAAAAAATAGAAATAGGCTCTTAAAATATGAAGAAAATCAACAAACTCTTATAGTCTGCACATATTTTAACTCATATAGTTTTCACATCTTACTTTAAATTATATGCATATTTTTCACATCATTATTTAAATTATATGCATATTTTGTGTGGAGTGGGCTATCATACTTCATGGAATGCTTGCACCAAGGTCCTTACATTATTCTCTTAGTGTTCTTGTCATTGGGAATGGGTTCAGGGGTCTTATTGCAGTTATACAAGTTCATCAGATACTGTATCATTTGTGTTTTTTTGTTTATATATATATATATATATATATATATATATATATATATATATATATATATATATATATATATATATATATATATATATATATTGATAGAACTATTTAGCTTCATAAATTAACACATTATTCCATAATAATTGTTTGTCAAGATAGCAATTTTTTAATATTAGAATAGTTAAGGATGGGTATGAGAAATATCAATCTGCTCTAACAACAAGTCCGGTGATCTATAAGTGATTTTCCAACCATGATGCAGATAAGTGTCAAGTTACACACTCACAAGTTGGTACTCTTATGGTTAAATGAGTAACTGATATTTATATGTCATGAATTTATTTGCTGGTGACATAATGTAAATTGGTGAGAAAGATTTGAAAAGAAAATGGAAATATGAGGCAAAGCTGATTAATTCTATGTATTTGCAAAACTACGACATCATATATGATAAGAATTCACATAAATTATAAGTGTTATGAATGGTTAATTTAAGTAGAGCATTGATGCTCAACATAATAGTTTCTGTTATCTTGGAGCAATCTTGTAGAAAACTTTAGAGATAGCTGAAGGAATATCTAATAGAAATGAGTGGTAGACAAACGAAAGAGCTGCTTCAAGGGTGTTGTCTAATTGCCAATTTGAGACTTAAAAAGGAAAAAGAGAACATATTATAAGAAAGTAGCAAGGTAGCCATTGTTGGTTTGGTTGGAATTTTGGGCAGAAAAGGGGATTCATGAACATTAGACTAGCATTGTACTTTGATAATGCTAAGGTGAGAACAAGAATGGTTAGAAATGAAAACTAGAAAGTACTGAATGTAAGGATGAGGGAAAGACTCAAAAAAGATCTCAGTGATCATCATGAGAAAGGGATTCAAGAAGCTAGCACCGACAGAGAACATGTCTTTGAAAGTGGATGGAGGGTGGAAAGGAAGTGCAAATTGATCCCAGTTTGATGAGTATCATCTTTTATAGCTATGTGCAAAATGAGTGCTGGTCTATGCTATACTGAGTTGATGTGTCTTGGTCATTGGCTCCACCTGTTATCTTGTATCACTTGCTTGTGCCATCACTATAGTGGGGTTTGAGACTAACATGAGCTTCCATTTCTTTCTAAAAATACAGAAAGGATCTCAATTTCTATATATTAGCACAGGTGGCAATCTTCTTAATTTGTCCACATGAGGGAACTTCCCTATAGGCTGTGTAATCATTTGTCCTTTTTCTTATGGTGTTTGGATTGATCTGCTGACAGATGTAGAAATTGTGATTTTGCAGATCAAACTGAGGGACCACAAACAGAGAGTGTATTGAATATTAAATATGAAATCTCCGGCAACAGAACCATTGGAGCTCATACACCTGCTTTGGTTAAACCTGGGGGCAATGGGGAACTGCTCTTTAAGAGTGTGCTTGTTTTACAGCGGCCTGTACTTGATCCATGCATAGCAGTTGGTTTTCTTCCATTTTCTTCCAACTGCTTGAGAGTTGGCCAACTGGTTAATATGAGATGGAGAGTCGAAAGATTGAAAGATTTGAATGACAACTCATCTTCCTCATGCAAAGTAAGTCTTGGAAACATTATTTTCTGGTTCCAAATGTTTCACAACTTGGTTTCAGAATTTGTTCTAATTAATGCTACTCCTGTGCGGACATAAAGGTTCTGTGACACTCAATGAGGGCTGTAATTCTAAGTGTGATAGCATGGACTTTTTCGAGTCAGATATAAATGCAGAAGGTCAAAGTTTAGAAACCCCTATAATGCAGCATGACAAATAGTGAGGGGTTACTATTCAGAATATAATTTTGAGAGACCCATTCTTTAACCGCATGGATTATCAGTTATATTTTATGTCCTCTAAAGGAATTAAATCACTTTTTTTTTTCTCTTGGCTATAGTTTTAACATATTATTATTCCTTTTTCATTTCAATTGACACTTTGGATCCAGTAGAATTGAGGATAAAAAAGGGTCATTTTGTCCTTCATTTTAAAATTCATAGTTTTTTCCCCCTATCCCACTGATAGTTGTGAAAGCAAAAATGCATTGTTTCACCGTGAACATGGAGTATATTTTGAGCATCTCTTTGACAGGATGAGGTACTGTATGAAGTTGCTGCTAACCCGGAAAATTGGATGATTGCTGGGAGGAAACGGGGGCATGCATCACTGTCCAAAACGCAGGGTCTGTGATTTAATATTCTGTCATATTACTACTTCACATGCACAGACACATGATCCTAACGTAAATAGGAATTGCAGGTTCACGGATAGAAATCACAGTGACGTGTGTGCCGTTGGTGTCTGGATATGTTCGGCCTCCTCATCTTGGCTTGCCTGATGTGGGGGATGCAAACATTAGCAGCAATCCAGCAGGGCCTCATCTGGTCTGTGTCCTTCCTCCAACCCTCAGTTCTTCATATTGTATACCAGCATGATTTTATTGAGACATACGTAATCGACATTTGTAGAATAAGTGCTAAGGTTTTGGTTACAATCTTGCATTTATTGTATTGTTCACTTAGCTTCTTAGAGTTTTAAAGTTTGGTTTTAGATTTTGATAATATGTAGTTTCTCAAAAAAGGATCTTGATAGTCTGTATCACTTGGTGGAAGTTTTTTAAAAGAAGACATTCAATGGTGGTTTATTTATGGTGTGTTTAATCTCTTGATAAGGACCTTGCGGATAGCACCATTTGCTCTCTTTCTCTCTCTCTGTCTCTCTCTCTCACACACACCCACACACATACATACACACACAGATAGAAAGTAGGATAAATCAATTCTTTTACCCTCCAATTAGAGAGATTTTTGGAGGACAAGCGAACATTCCTGGTACTTGGGCTTTGATACCCTGCAAAATATTAGTGTCTTTTTACATTTTCTTAGAATAATTTCAATAGTGAGTAGCATAATTACTTACACAACTGGCTGACATGTTAGTATTTTACTGAACTAATCAACCTAATTTGAATAGCATAGGGATCTGTTTCTCATGCTGCCTTCAGCTTTGGCACTACACTAATGTAGACCCTGATAAACTGAAGCTAAAGTTTCATGTCGCACATTGTTGCAGGCGCTTTTTAGCACCAGTTAATTATCAAATGGTTAACCCCTACAGATCAAATAATTATCTGACTCAAACCACCAAGTGATGGGTCCGAGCTGAGTCTAAGTCTAGATCCATGCCTGTTTGGGTCATATACAAATCAAGTTTGACCCACGCCACCTGCGGCCCCACCTTGGATTGGAGAAGCAACAGCCACCATCAATTCCTTCAATTCTCTTGTCCTTTCAACGGTGTCTGGTAAACGAGATCTCAAATAGATAGGGAGATTGATCGCCCAAACGTGTTTTCGATGGAAATATATGGACAAAATAAGAATAGTCCTTCCACATAATCTGAGAATGAGCCAAAATTCATGAGGAAAATACTTACTGATCAAGTCCATGGCCCAGATTCTGAAGAACATATTTCCATCATCAAGAATGAGTGGTGGACCTAAGTTCCCGATTGCTAATAGAAAACGGGTTAGGTCAAATGTTGTTGTCATGAAGGTTGACATCATGTTGATCATAACAAAAAAACTACGACACATTTTGTTTCATCAATTCTATTTCATTTCCTCTCATGTATGCAGGCTTACTTGCAGGTCAATGTTAAATTGTTAGAAATCGTGCACTACAGTCTAATATCTAAAGGAAAAACGCGTAGCTGGGGGAGGGTGAGCTAAACAAGAACATCCCCGTTTTTTCCCTTGTCCCAGGACTTGAGACCTCTGGCAACCGAGCTGCCCTCTTCTTGTAACCCTCACCAAGCCAAGCTCCTCCAAATAATCCTAAAGCTTTCACCATGACATCAGGTGGATGTAAACCGTGTTAGAGTGTAATGAACATCAACCTCCAGCCACACTCGATCTCATCACAATCACTATTGGTCTCATCCTTTTCACCGCATGCCGGTTGTTCGATCTCATCACAATCACTATTGGAATTCTCGATCTAATCGATATTGCCAGTATCGGTGCTGCTCCAACCACCTCGGCTGCCACGGCTACTGCCACCACCATCTCCTATTTTGGTTCTGCCATCTCTTCCTGCCTTGCTGGAATGAACCCTAAAGTCCTTGCATCTTCGCCGGTCTTTGTATGCCCCTCCTTGGCTTGAAAGTAGAAGATAGAATGCCCTCTGCCTTATGGAGATGAAATACGGGGAGAAGATGAGGCTCCTCTCAAGTTGTTCCATGCTGAGTGCATTGACTTGTGGCTCCACTCCAGCGCTACGTGGCCCCTCTGGCGATCCAACGTGGGGTCTGAAATCGCTGACTAATGTTGGCGATAGGAATGCTTTCTAATGCCGCGTTCATGTGATATAGCTAAGAGGAAAATGAAAATGTACATGATGTCATAGCTTGAGATGATAGGGATGTCTTGCAGTGCAACAACTCAGACCATAGAGAATGATGCGAAAGATTTTGCCACCTGCCCTCCCAAAGTTATAAAGCATCTTCCCCTGACATTTTCTAAGATCTTAGAAGTAGTTGGCGTAATTTTTTATAAGATTATTTGATATTTGCTAAAATGCTTGATCTAAGACCGCTCAAATAGGTGTTCCTTAATCTACCAAAAAAAAAAAAAGGTGTTCCTTAATCTTCTTGTCGCTGTTGCTTTTAGCTGTGGGGCACTGCACTAGCGTCGACACTGTCAAAGTCAACGTCAATGGTCTCAGTTGTCCATGTTAAAAGTGCCTGACGAAGTCCTTGACAGGAAGTGTCATAAGTTGACATTTTTTTCTTTCTTTCCTGTTGGGATATATCGACCCCGATCGACTCCGACCGACTCCGACGGCCGACCGACCGACTGACCGATCGACCGACTCCGACGGACGACTCCGACTGGCCGACCGACCGACCGACCGACCGACCGACTCCGACTGGCCGACCGATCGACTCCGACGGACGACTCCGACTGACCGACCGACCGACCGGCCGACTGGTCGACCGACCGACTGGCCGACCGACCGACCGACTGGCCGACCGACCGACCGACCGACTGGCCGACCGATCAGGAAGTCTGATGGCCGACTCTCGCAACATGCCCGGCTGACCATCGGAGGGGCCCGAATCTCCACCCGGCGCCACACAGCTGGCCACCGACCTAGGGTCGGTCGACTCCTCCGATCGCCGTATAGCCGCCAGAGCCTGTCAGCCCTGACAGCGACATGCGGCACTGCCACCTAAGGGCATTATCCCGCCTAGGGTATTGTCAACCCTAGCGATTTGACAGCCCCACGACGATGTGACACTTTCACGGCGACTCTGACAGTCTACAGTGAGTTGACAATTCCTCAACTATCCGCGCCATTAATGACGGCGCCATACCACGCTCCACTATAAATATCGGGGAAGGCAACAGTGCAGGGACACCCCTTGGAAACCACAGGCTTGCTTCCCCTCTCTCTCTCTCTCTCTCGATTGAGCTCTCTATCTTCATTTCACTGTTGCCCAGTCTCCTCTCTGACTTGACCGTCGGAGGGTCCCCGTCGGAGCCGCCTCCGGTCAGTGTGGACTTCCTTTTTTGCAGGCGCTCGTTTTCCGACGATCGGACGACGAGGGGCTTGGCCGCAACAGATTGGCACGCCAGGTAGGGGGGCAGAATGACAAAGACAAGAGCCCAATGATCGAGGATCACCGGATCGGCAAGGTGCTCTTCCCGTCGGGAAGAGGCCTCCCTGCCACCGCCGGCGGCGGAGTCCAGCTCTCCACACTCCGCGGTGACCACGGAGGCGCAGATCGCGGCCATCATACGGCAGATGACCGTACTGACGGACGCAGTCAAGAGCCTCCAGCAACAACCGGCGGCCCGTCCGATGCCCTCCAGGAGCAGCCGTCGACGACCGCGCCGATCCCCGTCGTCTCCGCGCGAGCGCCCCCAACAGCGCTCCCACGGAGAAGAGGAGGGACGGCCATGGCGCGACGACCGACGGTCCCACCAGCCCTCTCCTTCTCTGCTGGAACAAGCGAGGAAGGAGAAGCGACCGCGAACGCCGTCCGCCTCTCTCTCGGACTCTTCTGGAGACTCCACTCCTGGGGTCTCCCAGCACCGACGGACAGACGACTACGAACGCAGGTTCGAAAAAATCGACCGTCGGCTCGCGCAGCTGCAGGTGGACGGGCAGAAGTCTTCAAACGACGTCGACTTCCAGACCGCCCAACCTCTCTCCCGACTCATCCTCGACGAACCGATCCCCAGTCGGTTCAAGATGCCGCACGTGGAGTCTTACGACGGCTCCACCGACCCAATCGACCATCTGGAAAGCTACAAAGCTCTCATGACGATTCAAGGGGCAACCGACGCTCTCCTTTGCATCGGCTTCCCCGCCACGCTCCGCAAAGCTGCCAGGGCCTGGTACTCCGATCTTCGATCGGAAAGTATCCACTCCTTCGGGCAGCTCGAGTATTCCTTCGTGGTCCATTTCAGCACCAGTCGGAAGCCGCCACGAACCTCGGACAGTCTTTTCTCCCTCAAGCAGAGAGAAAATGAGACTCTACGACACTTCGTGACGCGATTCAACGCGGCCACGCTTGAGGTCCGGGACCTCAATGGAGACATGACCATCTCGGCCATGAAACGGGGGCTAAGGACATCCCGGTTCACCTACTCTCTGGACAAAACCCTCCCCCGAACATATGCCGAACTGCTGGAGCGCGCGTACAAGTACATGCGCGCGGTCGAAGGAGCTTCCGACCGGCGCCTGACTTAAGGCACAGGCCGAAAAGAAAAATGGAAGAAAGGTCGGGCCCATGCTGAACCCAGGAGGCCCTCCACCGATAGATGGGTCTTGCCCCGACAATGGAGTCCGAGACCGACGCATCGCAGGTATGACTCCTACACCCCTCTCCCCGCTCCTCGTGCGCAGATCCTGATAGAGATCGAAGGAGCGGAGAATCTACGACGGCCTCGGCCTCTGAAGGCAAAAGGCCCCGACCAACACGGTCGATCGTCGATCGCCGAATCAACGGCTCGATCACCGATCGCCGAACCGACGGCCTCGGCCTCTGAAGGTAAAAGGCCCCGACCAACATGACTCGATCATCGATCGTCAAACCGACGGCCTCGGCCTCTGAAGGCAAAAGGTCCCGACCAACGCGGCCGATCGTCGATCGTCGAATCAACGGCTCGATCATCGATCGCCGAACCGACGGCCTCGGCCTCTGAAGGCAAAAGGCCCCGACCAACGCGGCCGATCATCGATCGCCGAATCAACGGCTCGATCACCGATCGCCGAACCGACGGCCTCGGCCTCTGAAGGCAAAAGGCCCCGACCAACATGACTTGATCATCGATCGTCAAACCGACGGCCTCGGCCTCTGAAGGCAAAAGGCCCCGACCAACACGGCCGATCGTCGATCGCCGAATAAACGGCTCGATCATCGATCGCCGAATCAACGGCTCGATTACCGATCGCCGAAATCGACGGTCTCAGCCTTTGAAGGCAAAAGGCCCCGACCAACATGGCTCGATTGTCGATCGTCGAATCTATGACTCCGTCGTCGGCCTGATCGACGAATCGCCGAACCAATTGCTCAATCTACGTCTCGATCGTCGAGGACATATCAGATTCTACGACGGAGATCGAAGGAGCGGAGAATCTACGACGGCCCCCACCTCTGAAGGCAAAGGGCTTCGACTAATGCGGCTGGCTAACTTGCCGACTTAGCTTCGACTAAGAAAGGCAAAACGTCAAGACGACCGCAGTCATATTCGCGACATACCGATCTGGTCACGATCGATCGAAGGATATTCGGCTTGCCACCGTTTATCATACATCCCGACGCATACGTCCGACCAAGGGCCGGACAACGGATATTCGACTTGCCATCGTTATCCTATCCGAATACGTCGGATGCTACTCGACTATCAGATTCTGCGGAATGATCGTGTCGACGAGCAACGTTCGGAGGTTGGCCGACCTCCGACCCGACGTGCATGCTCGACCTACAATCGGGACGACCGATATTGGATCGTTCGTTGATGTGATCGCCGGAGTCGGGACAAGAAAAGACGGAAAACCACTCCTTTCGTCCGAAGCCGTCGCCCACGTGTTCACGCGAGCCAACACGACATCGGGCTCAGGAGTGGGGGGGGCAACTGTTGGGATATACCGACCCCGACCGACTCCGACCGACTCCGACGGTCGACCGACCGACTGGCCGACCGACCGACTCCGACGGACGACTCCGACTGGCCGACCGACCGACCGACCGACTGGCCGACCGACTCCGACTGGCCGACTGACCGACTCCGACGGACGACTCCGACGGACGACTCCGACTGGCCGACCGACCGACCGGCCGACTGGCTGATCGACCGACTGGCCGACCGACCGACCGACTGGCCGACCGACCAGGAAGTCTGATGGCCGACTCTCGCAACATGTCCGGCTGACCATCGGAGGGGCCCGAATCTCCACCCGACGCCACACAGTTGGCCACCGACCTAAGGTCGGTCGACTCCTCCGATCGCCGTATAGCCGCCAGAGCTTGTCAGCCCTGACAGCGACATGCGGCACTGCCACCTAAGGGCATTATCCCGTCTAGGGCATTGTCAACCCTAGCGATTTGACAGCCCCACGGCGATGTGACACTTTCACGGCGACTCTGACAGTCTACAGTGAGTTGACAATTCCTTAACTGTCCGCGCCATTAATGATGGCGCCATACCACGCTCCACTATAAATATCGAGGAAGGCAACAGTGCAGGGACACCCCTTGGAAACCACAGGCTTGCTCCCCCTCTCTCTCTCTCTCGATTGAGCTCTCTGTCTTCATTTTACTATTGCCCAGTCTCCTCTCTGATTTGACCGTCGGAGGGTCCCCGCCGGAGCCGCCTCCGGTCAGTGTGGACTTTCTTTTTTGCAGGCGCTCGTTTTTCGACGATCAGACGACGAGGGGATTGACCGCAATATTTCCTTTTTTTTTTTTCCCCCTTTTTGTCCCTCCTGGAGATGGCTAAAGTTTGAACACTTGGTGGTTATTCTGAAGAAGTATTCACACGTTCATGACTTTGAACTGATTGGATGAGAATAATGACAATTATTACTCTCATGTTTTATATATATATATATATATATATATATATATTTTTTAAATTTGATAGGTCGGAAGAGCCATACTCATGAACAACCCAAAAAAAAATCAGAAAAATGATGTCCTATTCCCATGTTGCACCTTAAAACACCGTCTTAGAATATGATTTAGAACATATGGGGACACTAAAATCGTTAATCAAAATGGTCTCCCACCCCCTTTGCCAGAGATTGCCAAGGTCCAATGCTTGTTGAGGTGTTTCAGAATTTTCAAATTACTGCGAGTGTACTGATGTTGGGGGCGTTTGTAAATCGGCATACATCACACGGAGGCTCGTGGATGATGTATGGTTGTCGAGCTAAATTGGTGTAGAAACTTCATTTTCTTTTTTGAGGCTAAATGTGACGCACATCCGATTTGTTTTCGGAGTATTATCATATTTAGATCCACATCTCGACAGTCTTCTTGGTATCATCCTCGGCATACAAAATTAAGTAATGAACTGGCAGATGGTTAACACTAAGCTGCTTATTGGGAAAGAGACGTGGAATAGCTCAAATTATCTGCTCCTTCGCTCACTAGCCTCCTTTACATCCGGTTTAGACCATCTCCAAAGAACCTAAAACCTAAACCTTTCGGATAGCATCGTAGAAACCACCAGCGTGCTATGCTGATATGTCAGTGATCAATTGGTACAATGGGGAGCCTGCAGGCCACTTGGATCCCACTTTTTTGCACCTCCCACCACTCTTAGAGCTTGTGTAAAAAATGTCAATTAGTAGGATGGTGTAATTTACCTTCCTGGCATTTTGTACCTGAAGAGGAGGAGTTGTAAATCCAATTATATATCCATTAAAAGCTCTTAGCTTCAAATGAATTATGCATAGAGTAGGTGAAACAAGCAATGGTTAATGACCTTGTTCACCCGTCCCTGCTTAATTTGTTTCATTGTTTGCCTCGGTATCAGTGAATTCTTAATGTAATCTAGGTGCCCCTTGTTCTTTGTACAGGGCATATAATTGTATCGTGAATACCTGACCTTCAATTCACTCTATTGGAACAAAAATCATATCTAAACTCTGGACTCATATATTGGCCAAGTTGAGACTTTCACATTCTAAACACACTCTACTACAAGTCAAAAACCGTGCGACAGAGCCACCTCAACAAGCACGGCAGAGTAACGATAGTTCATAAATTATGGGCGACTCTGTCGTGCTATGTCTCACAGTTTCCCCTTCACAAAAAACAAAACAAAAAAAAAAAAAAAAAAAAATCAAAGAAGAAGAAGAGGAAGAAAGAAACAATGGTTCATAAATTGAATGAAGACACGAACTCGCGCAACTGTGGAAACAAGGTTGGAATAGAATGTGACGACTTGTGCAATAACAGGAATGATGTACAACCAGATATATTGATCATGACTTGATCCAGTCCACTTGGAACCATATGTTTGTCAAGAAGCCACCTATATATGACATGATTTGATCTAGTTGAGTTGGTTGAAATTATATATTCAAGTAGATCCAAATCATGAAGGCAAACGTTGAAGAAGTAGGCTCCAACAACTCTACTGTTTAGGTATTATAAGTAGCTCAAGAGAAATCTTCACTATTCTTACAAAATAAATCTTCATTTCTCCTCTCCTAGAGGATATTGGACAAAACACTGGCTTTCTCTATGACTCCCTTCTCCAAGCCGCTTCCCAAATTGAGAAAACCCTCTCTTTTATACTGATTCTTTCTACTCTTTGCTGGCATAAATGTCTCCAAAGGATAAATATTATCATGTGAGCCATCTCATGCAAGTGCGGTATGAACTATAATTAGATATATTTTTTGAGCCTCTTTTGCCAGATTGGATCCATGATAACAAGCCCAACAAGGATTGAAATTAAACTTCAACTATGTTGAACGTGGATCATATAAATTAAATTTGTGCCTTCCAAATTGAATTTGAATGGATTTAGCCAGACTGGATGATTAGAAATTTGAAATTGGTCTGCAAGATTAGAACTAGAGCAAACGAAGAGATGAATTACTTGATCAACAAATGAGTGAATGAATCCAATCTTGGTCTAAATTTTAAACTATGTCGAAGTTTGGGAGACAAAAAAAGTCTAGGTTATATTCGATCATGAATTGATTCAGTCTACTTGCAACCATATGTCTGTTAAGAAGCCACCCATATATGACATGATCCACAATTGACCAATTTCTAATATGGGTTTTACATTTGATTGCACAAAATCCAGAAAATAAGAGGAGGAAGTATGGTGTGAAGTGGTGTATAATAATAATTCTTTGACCAGGCAGACATGTAAATCTAATATTTTTCAACAATTACCATCATCTGCAGGACTTGTGCCATTGAAGCTTCTCTTTTAATTCTCCGTCTCTCTAGTTCCGAAGTTTCAGAACGCTGTCATGATATGCCAATAATACGTTCCAAGCTGACATTTGGAATTGCCCATGAAATTGCCAATGACTGTCCAGAAAACTGTCGAAATCCGACGGCATCTCCACGCGAAGTCTCTAAATCCGTGTCATGGATCAGATAAAAGGTCTGGAATACCATTACCTGATTTTCTAACTGTATAACTCGCACCGAATAAGTGGCTAGCTAGTGCAATGATACCGATTAGACATCATTTTCCACGGCATTACCCCTCTTCCTCTCATGCTAGCGATCCCTACGTATATTTATTTCTTTAAATTGTTTGTGAGAACTCATGAAGAAATATTTTTAGTCTTGACTATATTTTAGATAGATCTTGAAAATTTATACGTCATCAACGAAGCTAAATAATACATTCTGATTAATTTTTTTTAGATAAAATCCAAAATGTGGTATTGTTTTAAGAAAAAAACATATACTCACATCTAATTTAAAGTTTTTTCTATTAATTCTTCAACTTCTCGTGTTACCAAAAATATATATATATACATGAATTTTGTTTCCTCTTATCCAGGGATTCTCCCAATCATTCTCTATAAAATAATCAACAAAGTTTTTTTTCTTTTTTTATTCACAAATTTTTTCGGCGAGGATTGATTAGTTCAAAAATCTTTATAGTTCATACACCAAAGAAGCTATAAGATGTTGTTGATGGTGATGTCCTGTAATTGATGATTATTTTAACCTCCATCATTCATGGTTTCACATGGACCCACTGAATACTCCCCTATCGCTAGATTGCTCCCCGGTTCAGAATCCCCGGCCATGAGAGACGTCACATATTGATGGTGGGACCCAT
The DNA here is from genome assembly GCF_000442705.2 of Elaeis guineensis. Classification (NCBI taxonomy): domain Eukaryota; kingdom Viridiplantae; phylum Streptophyta; class Magnoliopsida; order Arecales; family Arecaceae; genus Elaeis; species Elaeis guineensis. The sequence goes on along the minus strand of NC_025993.2, from coordinate 179,598,996 downwards.
AAACCCGCGTGCTATCTTTTTTGAAAGAACAAGGAAATTTCTGAAGTTTGTTTTCACTTAGTAATTAATTTCAACAAAGCATTCTTCTTCCATCACCATTTGTCTTGGGTTCCAAACCATCCCTATATATATATAGAGAGAGAGAGAGAGAGAGAGTTGCCACTCCCTCACACCCCAATACTCTCAAACTAAGCTCCTGATATCGAAAGGCCATAGCAAAAGATGGCAAATATATGGAAAACGGCCTTCTTTGCCCTTCTAGCTTTCACCACCGTAGCCTTCATCTTATTCATCTACTATATCCGTCACCTCCGCCGCAGACTCCAACAGCTCCCTGTTAAGGCCCAGCTCTCCACCACCACCACAACCTCAAGTGGGAACCCCCTCCCTGCATCTCCCACAGTCTCTCATGCTGGTCCTGCCACTTCCAGCGGTCTGGACCCATCGGTGCTTCGATGGCTCCCCGTCTTCATCTACTCCTCCATGGCCTACAACGAGTGCTTGCAGTGCACCTTGTGCTTGAAGGGCTTCGTGGGCGGCGAGGAGGGGCGGCTCCTCCCTCGGTGCTACCACAGCTTCCATAAGAAGTGTGTCGACCGTTGGTTTCACTCCCACTCTACCTGCCCGCTCTGCCGGTCGAAGGTTGAAGCCGAGGTCTCAGAGTAGGTGAATGAATGGTGGTTTCTTTTTTTGTGGGCGGGGTGGGGGTTGCAGATCGAGAAGAGTATAACCAACTTCTCCGGGGTCTTTTTTTGGTTTTTTGGAAGGATGTTGTTTCCCAATTAGTTGAGGAGTTTTCTGAATCGTGTCTTGGTGTTGAAGGTAGTGATAATTGACCTTCTCTAGCGGAAAAAAAATGGACCGTTGAGCTTATTATTAAATAAGTTGCCGCATCATTCGTTCACATGAATAGATTTGTTGTAAATAGACGACATCATCATCAATAAGGTCATAGTGCACTTTGTTTTACATATCTCATTTCCCTCGCAACTGGGTAATTAATTCTCTGCTCTTCCATTATCTCTACTATATTAATTTCCAGTTTTCACTCTAAGCAAGTTAATTATATCGTAATATTTACCATGTAAACCTCAATCGCAATGTACCATGTATTTCAAGTTTTTTTCAATGCGGCAACGATATGCATTCTCAAAAAATTAAAAAAAAAAAAAAAGAAGAAGAAGAGTACACATGATTTGTAACAAGTAGTTTGTTTAGTTGGTAATTTGATCCTATTTTATTCACTAATTTGATCCAATTGCTATTTTTCTAATTATGAAAATTTAACCATCGTACGATGAATGAGTTTATCATCATCATATTCCCTACTATTACATGAATCCAAGAGTTTTCAATCAAAAAATGGCTGCGAATGCATTCACACTAATTCTACCGACGGCTTTTAATCACCAAGAATTATCTAGATCCTCCATGATGCATGAGTAATGAAGCACATCATATATAAGGGGGTTACATCTATCTAACTAATCTCTGACAACAATGTAGAATTTATGTGAGAATATTTTATAGAGTTAACTACTCATGTCCAACCAACTGATGTATTTGAGCATCCAAGAGCCTGACTCTGTTTGCACCAAATTTTATTGCTTGACCAGTAATTTTTAAATGTATCTCATCCATATTAGATCATACTGGTTCGATCATATGATTCAGATTTTTTTCAAAAAAAAAAAATCATATGATTCAAATTGTATATTTTATATGAAAGAATGATTAATTTTTCTTCACCATTGGATCGCGGCTGCATATATCTTGCAGCATTATTGCTTTTTCAATGATATGTACGAAAAAAGTGAATCTGTTTTCCTTCCATAAGCTTTGTCCTCGATCATATCACAAGCTACTGACCATCATGCTGCATTGCTACTTAAATTTAATCACATACGTTGGTGGATCATTACTCCCATTTTGATCCAGCATTAGTACTGAAACATATACAAAAGCAATAATGGAACTAAGACGTCACATCCCACTGGTTAAATAATCTCTCTCAAATCTCTCCCTCCACCATGGAGCAAATAGCGGACAACTTCGCCAATTCGGGGAAGCCGCTGACCGTTACCTTCCGTAACGGCCTTTTTTTGAATCGACAAAAAAGGGCCTTTTTCTGGCGGAAGAAGAAAAAAAAAAACCCTCCAAGTTGCAACCGAAGGACTCTCTCTCCGTTCTCACGGCTCAGGAAGAACCAATGGAGAAGCTGCCTCCTCCCTCTCTCTCAATCCAAATCTCAGAGGTACTCCTTTTCCTCTCTCTCTCAGTGTTAAAATTTGAGAACAATAGGCCCAGAACCCCAAAGCTCAGAGCCCTGTGGGAGGTCTCCCCATCCCCTTCTGATTGAAATCATACTCTTATCTTTTCGGAAATTGAACATGTAAAAAAGCCCGCATTGTCTTCGAGTGTGAGTTCTTGGGGCCTCTCCTCTAGGGTTTAATCCATGTAAAGGTGTTTTTCCCTTTTATTTTTTTTCTTTTGAAGGAAAAATTCTCTCTTTTGGGGTTTGTAAAGGCGGTCTTGGTTGTAGATGGGGCAAAAAATGGGGCCGGGAGAAGGACAACAGTTTGAGGAAGGTGTCGCCTTGGTGAATGGGCGCAGTGGGAAGTGTCAGACCTTGGGACTTCCCTGTCGGTCCACCAAGCCCAAAGCCATGCCGGTCGAGTCCATGTCCTCATCCTCCCCTCCTCTCTTCTGGTATGTATGCATGTAATGTGGGCCTATATCTGTGAAATTTGTGGAAAAAGGTGTGCTTTTTTTTTTTTTTTTTTTTTTTCTATTTTTCGTTTCATGATCGGTAAAATGCTCTGAATAATGTAATACTATGTGTTACAATTGTCAAGAAAATCTGATTTTTATAGCTTTTTGAATTTTGATTTAGCAGTTGGAGCAATTTTAGGAGTGCTGGCCTAAATAAATGTATGCGATTCGAGATTTATACCTGTTTGTCGCATTTCCTTTTAGTTAACCATTTGATGCAGTTTGTTCATGGTCTGAAAGATGTGTGACAAATGCCACGACCATTTTTGCAATTATACGTGGGATAAGGAATTTTTTTTTTGAACTTTTATATCTCCTTTTACAGTTCTATGGTTGAAAAATTCACAAGTATTTAGGTTGCCTGCTTGAATAGGAAGACTAGAAAAAGAATAGAACTTAAGGTGGTCTGGTACACAACAAAGACCAAAGAAGGCCCCTGTTAGTAGTGGGTAAGGGTACTGGGGAGTAAAAAGAATAGGAGGCTTAAAACTACGAAGACTTGGACGGATGTGGCCCAGAATCATCCATAGAGGCTTGACTTTCACAATTGACGTATCTCCTGTAAGAAACATAAGAAAAGAAAGGGACATGGGAAATGACCTTGTGTAGAAAATTGTGCGTTGCAGTTCAGGATGGCATGCAGAGATGGTAAACCTTGGCAATACTGGTGGCATAGGAGTGGTAGAGTGAGTTAATTCATATATATATATATACACATACATATCCATATACATAGACATACATACATACATGCATATATTAACCTTACAATGTACTGCCTGTTGGCATAACCAAGGTGAAAATTGCCTACTTGCCAATTTGCCTTAGTTAGAATTCACATTGATGTAATTTTTCCCTACAGCTGCCCATTATTATAAGCTAGGAATGTTGGCACTAATTATGGAAGTGCTGGCATTCAATTGATGACTGGTTATAAATACACCAATAATTTTGTGGACCCTTTCAGCTTACTGTTTTGCTCTACGGTCAATCCATTTCGTTGTTGTATTCTTTTGGATTGCTATGCTTTTAGAAAAAAATCTCTTTATGTGAAGAAAAGGCATTTAAAATGCTGATCAAGCCATTAAAAACAAAATCCACAACAGAGATCTATCAAATCATGAGAAAATCTGAAACTCTGTTACCAAAAATACCAAATAGATCTACGGTATGCCAACTATGTATGTATATTGATGTATAAAATGTATGAGAACTGTTATCAATTCAAACCAACCAGACCCAACTAGTCCAGAGAATTGGCATCCTTGCTTGAGATTTTAGACTGCATGAAAGACAAACCAACAATAAGCTGTGATGAATGTGATTGCTCTCTGAGGTTGCAACTAGTGTTTTCGAAGATTATTTTTTACTTAAAAACGTGATGGATACATATTTACTTTTCCAGAAAAAAAAATATGAATGCCTTTTATGTAATAGTCTTCATTTCTGCAGTGCAGGAGGACCAGATTCTGGAGAACCTAATCGTGATTCAGTTAATTTAAAGACTTCTGACCAAGAACCAGAAATAAGTTTGTCTGATAGGCTTAGAAATGCTGCTATGCTGGACATTGAATCAAATGACTTCTCTTGGGATGATCTGTCATCACTGTATCATACTAAACATGCAAGCAATACCGAACATTCTGAAGATGAACTAAATAAAGCTTTAGAGGTTTGTTGTTTCTGGATCTATGATTAGTTTTACGAGGGCATTGTAACAGTCTTTTGGGAAGTTCTTTGTGCAAGATATTGCTGTAATTACATGGTATGGGCTAATTTGTAGTCCAGAACAAAACACCTTAGGTTTTGGTAGTTTGGGCTAATTTCTGATTGTGTATCTGAGCCAGCCCTTCACCTATGATCCTGGAAGTAGGTTTATAATTTTATTCTGACTAGTTAACCAGTTTACTGACTGGTTCTTCATTTTAGAGCCCATGTCGCAAATTTATTTCATTCTGTCCACTTATTTGAGAACTGAAGTCTCTGAATTTAGCATTTATCAATAAATGCATATGAGAGAAATTAGGTACATTTCCATTATGGCAAAATGAAGCTAGCATTTACAAAGTTTCTTGTTTGCATATAGTCATGACAACTTGAAAAGATTGATTGACAAACTATGTTACACATGTTTGGTTTTTAAGTACAACTCCGGTGAAAAATTGAAGCTAAGATAATTATATGACTTAGAGCAAGAAGAATTTTTGAATGTCTGAAGCATGTCCTTTTTTATCTCTCATCTCATGGCTTGCTTGGGAACAAGTTATGTATATATATAGTGAAAAAGGTGCAAATTGACAGTGCAAGCTATAACTAATTTCAGAATTTATCTTGTTGTATTTTAATTTTCTTGTTTTATTGGATGAGAAACCCTGTTCTTACCTGTCTGTAAATGAGAAAACGTGCAGATGGTGGTTCTTGTAAGTTTAATCGAATTGCATGTAATAGATGAAATGGTGGGACCTATTGTGTTGGCACTCCTCCATTGCTTTTCCTTACCAGTTGTTTTTTCTTTTTTAAATGCTTTTGTTTCATTGAGTTTGAACTGTGCTTGATCTATCACTGAGCTAACAAAAAAACTGGTGATGGCAAGCATCATAAATGTGGTCGATTTCATGATATGCAACCTGTTCTTACATAGGAGCAAGATAGTGGGGTCATTATTGTTGTTGGTGGGCTAGAATCTAGAATTCCAGTTAAAACTGTGCCTGTGCTGGATGATTGTCGTTTCTTTTTCCTTCCTTTTAACCTAATGCAGGATTTGCCAGCTTAGTTGTTGTAGATCTTTTGTGTAAAATATAAATTTTAGCTGGTGCTTCTTTTTTCCTTTGTGCATTTGGCTTGGTACAGGTGACTGTAAATTCTGGGGGAGTTATCTTCTATGTGCTGTTTAGCACTCCCAGAAATGATGATCTTACACCAAAGGAAGCAGCAGGAGTTATTAAAATTGCATCTTCAAGGATGGCCACACAATCAGAACGCTTAGGTTATGAATTTGCAAAATGGCTTGGGGTGCGGACACCTCAGGTTACTCTTTACTCCCCTTTTATTGGTTTTCTCTCTATTCTGGAAAATCGCAACTTTTCTTAGACCACTGGCTATATGCAGGGCAGAGTTATTCATAATTCTAGTTCAGAATGGCAAAAGATTAAGGATGCTGCAGAAAAGGCACGACTCATGGCAGTCACCAGTGAAGATGAAGTGGGAGAGATGACATGTTCAGAGTTGTTGGAAGCTCTTGAATTGAACCGATGCCTTTTCATAATGAAGTACGGACACCACCTGATCTTGTAGTTACCACTTCTCTGAATTAAACTTCTCATGTTGTCTTCCTTGTGACAGTTATATTCATGGCTCGCCACTGTTAGAAAACCCAGAGGCATTTGATACGCGGGAGGCTGCTGAAAATACTGCTGCAGCCCTTGGGAGGGTCCTGATGCTGGACCTTATACTAAGGAATGAGGATAGACTCCCTTGTCGCCAGCTTGGGTGGCGTGGTAATTATGCAAATATTTTATTTGCCGATAAAGTGGTCTCTGCAAACATGGATGCATTGGAGGAAGCTTATGATTCTACCATAAGACGATACAAACCACAGATTATGAGAAGTCTTCAGAAAGAGAGGAGGGCAATTTCAGTAAATGGCAGATTAGGTTCCCATAACCCTGAACTTATGTCTGAGAGCTCTGATGCTTCCAATGAGATCAGTCGCAGATCCACAAAGAAGCAAGCAACGGATGAAGCAAAAAGAAGTGATTTTTATATTGTGGCCATTGACTCAGGGGTTCCTCGCAGGCCTCCAGCAGGAAAACGGGCAAAAGATCAAGAAAATTATCCAAAGGTGGTTGAGCTTGTACTCAACAACTGGGAGTACTCTTCTAACCTGTTGTATGAAGTATCTCTGGGAAAACTGGGGTTTCCTGGACCAGAAGAGGCTGATGTGCCAACTGATTCTGGTTCTTGGCTGTCTGATTCTGATATGGTAGAAGTTGTTAATGCCTTTCGAGGAGGATTTCGGGCAGCTCTTAGAGATCTGCAGGGCTTCCATATATTTCTTCTCACACTTTACCAAAAATTGGATGGCCTCTTACGAATTCTTCTGTCAATTATTAATAAATGCTTTGCTGAGTCTGACAAGGATGATTCTGGAGTTCTAGACTCACCATCACATTCTTCAAGGTGTAGTTTTAGTTCTCCTTTTCTTGCATATAAGGAACGAGGTGGGACTGAGACACATGCAGATTCAAGTGATTCTGAGATGCAGAAATGTCCGCTTAAGTCCTCACCTGCAGGACCTCGAGAATGCTCTGACACAACTTCTCCAGTCTCTCGCGATAACTGGAATGGGAAGTATTTTAAAGGATGTGGAGAACCTCCCCGTAGTTTACGCTTGACAATGAAGCTCCGTGACTTTAACAAGTGTCCCAAGGTTAGAAATCTTTGAGCAGAGCATGGGACTGTTTTCCCTTTACCCCTCCCTATATAGTGGAGGAAAGCTTAAAGTCATAATACAGTTTCAGAAGATTTTATCTGAATATTTGACCAGATTCAAGAACTTTAAGATTATATTGATTAGCTTTAGGTGACTTTTTAAATTTTATTATTTTATCTTTTAATGGACATCAAATATCTGCTGCAAATATTTTGTTGCTATTTGAAATTTGAACTGTTTAGGCCATTGTAAGATGGTTAATTGCATGAGCAATATAAATGCGAGTGTTTGAGAATTTTAACATTTGATGGTAGTAAATCCTTTTGTTTACTTATATAAAATGTTATGCATTATTTCTTTTCCTTGTTGAAAATTCTTTGATAGACATTATTTGGCTTTTACAACAACACTTCTGCAGTTTTGGCACTTCCATTACTTTTATGCTTTCAGCCTTCCACCGCATTTTGGGATTGCCAACATATTCTTTCCGTCAGTTTTTACTGGTACAATATGCTGGTCATAGGTAGATGCCGAGCTGAACAAGGAGCTGGAACAGTGGAATGAAATGCTTCGAACAGATGTTGTGAAATTGTGCCAGGAGAACAACTTTAATACAGGCTTTTTTGAGGGGAATGATAATAACATCACCGTTGATGCTTATGAGTTGAAGGTGATCCCCAACTTCTTTTATGGCCAGTTATGAACAGAGACTCAATTTAGTTGTGACTCTTTCTCAGGTCAGACTTGAACATATACTGGAGAGGATAGCATTGATCTCAGATGCTGCAAGTACAGAACGGCCCTCTCCTATCACAGATTACCTGTTCATTGGTGGAGCTCTAGCTGCAAGGTCCATGTACACTCTTCAGCACTTGGGTGTGTCACATATACTCTGCTTGTGTACCAATGAAATTGGACAATCAGACTCCCAGTATCCTGACCATTTTGAGTACAGAAACTTCTCGGTACATATTGTTCCCTTGCATTTTATTTTAGAAGAAAGCACTGTTCCTTCTTTTTTCAATATCTTAGACAGTGTTAAAGTGAATTCTGAATAAGGGACTATTGGGGATAAATGGCAGTTTGACTCTAACCGGGAGAAGATTTTGATCTGTATGTCGCAACTCAATTCAACCAAAAAGCTTAAACCATTAAGTTTTAGGCCTGTTCATCTAAAATTAATCCTTTTACCTCCCACTAATTATTCCATATGAAACTGGACCTCATGTATGTTCTTTAGTATTTTCCTCTACATGTTAGCCAATTAACTCCCATCCAATCCACTATTCTCCAATTAAGCTCCATTCCCAATTGCTTTTTTTAGTGCCTCATGGTACCACTCCAACCTAAGAGCTCACTGTCCATTAACTGTACTTCACCACAATGAATTACCACTTAAGTCCCAGAGTTACCTGCTTTCCAGGAGCCATATTTCACCATACTCCCACAAGAGTTCACTCTTCCAAGAACCATGCTCGAGTTCATGCTCAAATCCTGCACCATGCTTCATTGAGTTCACTCCACTCATGACTCAACTTTACCATCCTGCATGCTACCACTCCGTGCCTCGTTAATCTTTTGATTGCCACATGTTAACACTTCAACCTAAGAGCCCATTCTCTGTTAGTCAGGCTTCATCAGCAGTGTGTTCCTGCTCAAGCCCGAGTCACTTGCTCTTTAAGAGCCATGTTATAAGAATCTGCTCTTTCAGGCACCACGTCCAAGCTGATGCTTAAAACCTATACCATGCTCCATTAAGTCCACTTGCTGCACCTACTTGGCACATTACAGCCACAATGACTTGGCTCTACCAACCTGCATGCTGCCATCCTTCACAACAGCTACCGATTGTGGCACTTCTAGAGTTGTCTTGGATTGTTAGCCATCAACTCCGATACCACATGTTGATGAGAAACAGGGAGTTTGATTCCTACTGGGAGAAGGATTTGATATACATGTCGGAACCCAATTCAACTTAAAAGCTTCAGCCATTGAGTTCTGGGTCCAATCATCTATATCCATCCTTCTAATTCCCACTAATTAATCCATGTGATACTATATCTCACATATGATCCTTTGTAGGAACATATGATTGTACTTCTATTATTTGGGAATTATCACACTAATCTTATGGTAACAAGATTTTATATCTTCTAAAACAAGAAGAGTAAAATGCTTTGGGCACCCATTATTGCACGTTTTTCTTGGGCCCATGTACTGCTAATTTTACAATTGAACATTCAACTGCCCCTTGTGTATCACAATATTTTCCTTGAGTTATGCCAATCACCTCCTTCCACATGGAAGGACACGTTTTCATGTGAACAAAATGAGTGCCTCCTAGTATTACTCTTTTATCACAAGCCTTCATACAATAGAAACAGTAGGTTGGTGTTTTTTTTGATTCTATAACTTCTAATCTCCATGTTATGTCTCGGTGAATTTTGATCGGATTTCTCCATGGTTCCAGGAACTTAAACTACCACTTATAAGATAGATCTCTCTGTGAGCGAATGATCTTTCAAAGTTTTGTGGTAGCCCTTTTCTTGCCTAATTTTTTCTTTTGCCAGAATTTTGTTATTAATTTTAAATGTATCGTAAAAATTTGCTCAACCCTTCAATGGGACCTTCTCAGATTTGGAATTTGAATGGAGCTTCATAGTTGACTCCATTTTTCTGGGAAGGCTTGGAAGATGTTGATGATAGTTGTTACATTCTATAGAAAAGAATCATTGTACTTGTGTCAATGAAGTTTTTCTCTTCCATAAATATAATGTAATATTTTTTTCTCTTTGAGAATAGTAAATAACTAAATAGTGTACAGTAACATTTTGGGATTATTGATGTCATTTGGTCAGAAATGGACCAGAGTGCTGTATCAGTATTATTTTGCTATTATAAGCATAAACATGCATGGAATATTTCATAAATACCACTTTTATTTCATTACAAATACAGTAGACTTCCCTTATCAGCCATGGTATGGTCATTGATTTGATAGGATTGATTACTTGCTGTTTGTTTCATTATCGTGTCATGCTTTCATATATTAGCATTCTTATCTATAAAAGGAAAAGAAAGGGAAGTTACCATGAGATGGTTGCTAAACTCTACTAAATTGCTTTATAATGTACTATGTACTGTTTTTGTTGTTAATAATGATGAATTACTCTGATATGTTGGTTTATGCTGAAAATTGAGGTAATTTAGCTTTAGAGTTTAGACAGATTCACGGTTGCCATCATATGAAATAGGTGCCCCAATACCTTTTCTTGATTTTAAATTTAAATTGTTTTTGTGGAATGCTGGCCATTTCATTAGTTAAATTTTTTTTTTCAAGAAAAAGAAGAACAATTTCCACCATGCAATTGTGCTAGTTTTGTAGGCTGATTGTTTTCCTTCTTGTGGCTTGCATATGTGTGAGCCCATGTCACTGAGGTTGAAATTTTACTTAATTTATACCACTCCAAACACCCATCTCTTCCCTAGGCCATTAATTTTCTAACATCCACCTACCTCATTTATGACTGCATTTTTATGAGGTCTCTCAACATTTTGGACGACAAGGCACCATCTTCTGCATTATTCTAGACCCGGCCAGTGTGGACTCGCTGTGTATAAGCTTGTGAAGCTGCAAGAAGCCCTTTGCTATGTTCTTTCAAACTTGTGTTTCAGAAGCTCTCTTTTTCAAGTTTGTCCTCCATTGTTCTTCTACAAATGGTCAAAGATCTTGGGCTAGTGTAAGCCTTACGTTCAACTACTTTGAGAAGGGGGATTCTTGGCTTGCAGGATCTGCCTTTCTCCATGTCTGCAAATAAAAAGAGACTAGTATGGACTTTGTCAGTATATCCAAAACATGTTGATTGATTTCACATTATAATTTTAAGAGAATTATCTTCGATGGATGCCTAGTAAACAGTCATGAGTATCTTTGATGAATTTTGTAGTATGCGGTCATGTGTAATCAGAAAACTTTGTTGGTTATATGCAAATCCCATGCCATTTCATTGTTTGCTACTGATAACAATTTAGCGGCATGTCTGCAGATAAGTGACAATGATGATGAGGACATAAGTGATATCTTTGAAGATGCTTCTGACTTTATTGATTATGTTGAGCACTTGGGTGGAAAGGTATTGGTCCATTGTTTTGAGGGAAGAAGTCGAAGTGCAACAGTGGTGCTCGCTTACTTAATGCTAAGAAAGTAAGAATGACCAAGATAATCTTTCACTTAATGATAAAATATAAGCATTTAGTCGGGTTCTTTCTCTCAAAGAAACATTTGGTTAGGTTTGATTCTTAGATGCCATTATCATCTCCAGGAAGCTCACTCTCTTAGAAGCATGGAACAAGCTAAAGAAGGTGCACCGCCGAGCCCAGCCAAATGACGGCTTTGCTAAAACCCTCTTGGATCTTGACACGAGGCTACATGGGAAAGCTTCTATGGAATGGCAGCAGAAGAAACCAATGATGAAGGTATGCCCCATGTGCGGGAAGAATGCAGGCCTGAGCAGCAGTTCGCTCAAGCTCCATTTACAGAAGTCTCACAGAAAGATATCCTCAGGCAGTGTCGACAGTGCGATGACCCTAGAGATTCAGAAGGCTCTGGAGGCGCTTAAAATCAGCCGCGGTGGCAGCATTAGCCCGACTCAGAAGCAGTGCCGGTTGTTCGTAGATGGGTTTTCTCATTAATATTTGTTGAATGGGGATTGTAGTGCAAGAAGACAGAATCCCAGTTTTCCTAAATCAGCAAATTCAGTTTTTCAGGTACTTAAACAGCTTATGGTGGATGAGTAGTCATCTATCTAATTGTCAGGTCTTACAGCAAAGATGGACACCTGAAAGTTACTATTTGTAAACAATAATAAGCCTTCCATGTAAAGGATATGAATACTCCTGGTGGGTGAGTAGGTTACAACATTGTACCATCTTTTGTGATGTAATAATGAGGTAGAGTAGAAATTGATGAATCTTACCAAGTAGGTTGCATGATGATGTTGATTGTTTATGGTGAAAAATGTGGCCCGTCTGATTGGGCTTTTGCTGGCTGACCCTTGCACATCCTCTTGTGGTTGATCATGGTTTAAACTGGTTATGGAATCATCCCTGTAGAATGTCCTGATTCTTTTACCCACCTCCAAAATGAGGACAGAAATTTGCTGAGTTGTCGATCAAAGACCTGCCTGGTTCTAAGATAAGAGACTAAAAGAACCCATGTGGTGCAAATACCTTCTAAAATCTTCTTACCTTTTTAATGCAAAAGGCTAGCTTTATACAGCAGTAACTGCTCTCTTTTGTCAGTTGCCTCTAAATAACTTCTTTGTTCTAAATAACTTTTATTGGTGAGTTAAATCCAGTAATGAATTAACCATGTATTGTTTCTTGTATGGATGACAAGTGACCTATCATGATCTTTCCAAGTGTCATGCATAAGAATTAATTAGATCTTGATCAATATAATGTTCTTGATTATTTATTATAGTCGGTTGATATGGGTAAACCTTGGATGTAAAAACTTGGACTAGCATGTGCTGACGAAGCATAGAGTACGAAGATTGTAAGCATGCAACTTTCTCCAACGCAAATAATGTTGGAACCCGAGATGGGTGTGATATTATGGTCATTTTAATGGTCGGACAAGCTTCGAGCTATTGTTATGCAATGTGGAAATTTAAATGATTGGCCACTATTTAATTGTCATTTCCATCATAGTGTCCTACATATAGCAAGATCGATGGACATGCAATATCTGACATTTTCATTATTCATTTAAAAAAAATATTTTAAAATTTGAAATTAGAATATAGTTATTCAGTGCACATTGGCATTTGGCTTGAGCAAAAGTGCCATCATTCTTTCATTGTCGTCCATTTTCAAAATTAAAAATCATTGTAGCAGTCAGTATATTATTGACAAAAGAAAAGGACTGAAATTAGCATATAATGGCCATTGTTTCTACTCTTGACAGTTAATAACAGTTCAGCGTAGATCCATTATTTGAGGACCAACTCTCATGACTGGTGCTCCTCCGCTTTTCACGCACTCCTCCCATCCACCGTTATTCCCTCCTCACCACACCATTTTTTGTGGTTAAGAAACTCGAAAACCAGAGCAAATCAAACTTGATCTCTCTCGTTCAAAACTGATGCATTCGACCAGCTCGACGAGTCAAGGGTGGTGAACTGGTGATGGACAAGGATGCATTCGGGGACGTGAACTTGTGGGTGATGGCGGCCAAGACGGACGGCCAGGTGTGTGACGAGAGGTGCAACAATGTGTTGTCGGACATGAAGGTGCAGCTTGATGCTGCGAATGCGTCCTTCAGCAAACCGTGCATCATCGTTCTTAACACGACCACCCTCCCGACCACAAGTAATTAGGACAATATTATCTCCTTTTTGAGGGTAAGGACAATAGTATCTGTTGGGGAATATCCTCGCTCATGCCGACTCATCATCGGGCCTACATGTTCAACGTCCGACCGATCGAAGAGTGCCGTTACCGACCGACCGACGGGAGCCATTACCGACAGACAAGTACCGTTACCGACCGATCGGCGGCTATCGACCGACCGAGGATACGTCGGTCGGACAGACCTTTTCCGCTCTCCCAACCGACTGCACCATGAAGTCCGATGCCCGACTCCTGCAACGTGCCCGACTGACTGTCGGAGGGGCCCAAATCTTCACCCGACGCCCCTCAGCTGGCCGTCGACCTACGGTCGGTCGGCTCCTCCAATCGCCGTACTACTGCCAGAGACTGTCAGTCCTGACAACGGCATGCGGCACTGCCGCCTAGGGGCATTATCCCATCTAAGACATGGTCAACCCTAGCGATTTGACAGCCCCACGGCGATTTGACATCTTTACGGTGACTCTGACAATCTTCAGTGAGTTGACAATTCTTCAATTGTCCGCGTCATTAATGACGGCGCCACACCATGCTCCACTATATATATCGGGGAAGGCAACAGTGCTAGGGGTCGGCTCGAGAACTCTTGGGCTTGCTCTCTCTCTCTCTCTTTCCCTCTCTCGTTGAGCTCTCTGTTTTCATTTCACTGTTGCCTAGTCTCCTCTCTGACTTGACCATCGGAGGGTCCCCGCCGGAGCCGCCTCCGGTCAGCGTGGACTTTCTTTGCAGGCGCTCGTTCCCGGCGACCAGGCGACGAGGGGATTGGCCACAACAGAGTGGCGCGCCAGGTAGGGGCCGGTTAGCAACGCTCACAGTGACGAGTTAGTGCTTCATTGACAGCACGAGGGACAATAACCCCCACAGAATTCAAGATGACAAAGACAAGAGCTCAGCGTTCGAGGGTCACCGGATCGGCGAGGCGCTCTTCCCGTCGGGAAGAGGCCTCTCCTCCACCCTCCGCGGCGGAACCTAGCTCTCCGCACCCTGCGGTGACCACGGAGGCGCAGATCGCGGCGATCGTGCGGCAGATGACCATGCTGACGGACGCGGTTAAAAGCCTTCAGCAACAACCGGTCCGGCCGCAGCCATCACCGGTTGGGCAACCGGCGACACGTCCGATGCCCTCTAGGAGTAGCCGCCGATGCCCGCATCGGTCTCCGTCGTCTCCGCAGGAGCACCAACCACAGCGCTCCTACCGAGAGGAGGAGGGGCGGCCGCGATGCGACGCCCATCGGTCCCGACGGCATTCTCCCTCCCAGCTAGAACGAGCGAGGAAGGAGAAGCGGCCGTGGACGCCGTCCGCCTCTCTCTCGGACTCTTCTGGAGACTCCACTCCTGGGGTCTCCCAGCACCGACAGACCGACGACTACGAACGCAGGTTCGAGGAAATCGACCGTCGGCTTGCCCAACTGCAGGTGGACGGGCAGAAGTCTTCAAATGACGTCGACTTCCAGACCGCCCAACCTCTCTCCCGACTCATCCTCGACGAACCGATCCCCAGTCGTTCAAGATGCCGCACGTGGAGCCCTACGACGGCTCCACCGATCCGATCGACCACCTGGAGAGCTACAAAGCTCTCATGACGATTCAAGGGGCAACCGATGCTCTCCTTTGCATCGGCTTCCCCGCTACGCTCCGCAAAACTGCCAGGGCCTGGTACTCCAGTCTTCGATCGAAAAGTATCTACTCCTTCGGACAGTTCGAGCACTCCTTTGTGGCCCACTTCAGCACCAGCCGAAAGCCACCGCGAACGTCGGACAGCCTTTTCTTCCTCAAACAAGGAGAAAACGAGACGCTTCAACACTTCGTGACGCAATTCAACGCGGCCACGCTTGAGGTACGGGACCTCAACGGAGACATGGCCATCTCGGCCATGAAATGGGGGCTAAGGGCATCCCGATTCACTTACTCTCTGGACAAGACCCTCCCCCGGACGTACGCCGAACTATTGGAGCGCGCGTACAAGTACATGCGCACGGACGAAGGAGCCTCCGACCGACGCTTGACCGAGTTCAAGGGCCCAAAGGAGAAACGAAGAAAGGGTCGGGACCCCGCCGAACCTAGCAGGCCCCCGACCGACGGTCGGGTCTCACCCCCGCGACGGAATCAGAGGTTGCCCCGACGGCAGATTCCAAGGCCGACACATCCCAGGTATGACTCCTACACTCCTCTCTCTGCTCCTCGTGCGCAGATTTTGATGGAGATTGAGAGGGAAGAGTACCTGCGACGGCCTCCACCTCTGAAGGCAAAAGGCCTCGACCGACGGAAGTACTGTCGATTCCACCGGGGCCACGGCCACAATACCGAACAATGCATCCAACTTAAGGATGAGATCGAAGCTCTCATCCGCCGAGGGTATCTCGATAAATTTCAGAGGAACCCGCCGACTCAACCAGTTGCCGACCAATGACCCCAGCCGACTGAAGAAGCGACGACCAATCAGCCAACGGCCGGGGTCATCAATATGATTTCCAAGCGACTGGACCCGGGGACGTCTGCTGGAGGGGAGCCGACGAAGAAGCTACGCCCGGACAACGTGATTACTTTTACGGAAGAAGATGTTTGGGGCATCCAAACTCCCCACGACGACGCTGTTGTTATCTCGACAATAATAGCAAACTATGATGTAAAAAGAATCTTTGTAGATAATGGAAGTTCGACGAACGTTTTATTTTATTCGACCTTCTCCCGGATGCGACTGTCGATAGACCGACTCAAGAATGTCTCTACGCCCTTGATAGGCTTCGCTGGAGACGCTGTCACGACGGAAGGAGAAGTCACTTTGCCCGTGACGGTCGGCACCGAACCACGACAAAGCACGGTCCACTTGACTTTTGCGGTCGTCCAAGTGTCTTCGGCCTATAACGCCATACTTGGAAGGCCCGGACTAAACGCCCTTAAGGCGATTATCTCAACGTACCATCTCTTGGTTCGGTTCCCGATGAAAAATGGAGTCGGAGAGATGCGCGGAGACCAACAGCTCGCTCGTCGATGCTTCCAGATCTCTGCCCAAAGCGAGGAGTTGAAGGGCCCCCTGACGATCGATAAGCTAGACCAACGAGAGGAGGAAGAACGGGGTGAACCGGCCGAACAGCTCGTTCCCATCCTGATAGTGGAGAATCCCGATCGAAAGGTATGGGTCGGGTCTCAGCTACCCGATCCAGAACGACGATGATCGGTGGAACTGCTGAAGGCCAACGCCGACATATTCGCTTGGTCGGCAGCGGATATGTCAGGCATCCCCCCGGAGACAATAACGCACCGACTCAACATCGACCCGACAATGAGGTCGGTGAGGCAGAAGAAAAGATCTTTTGCTCCTGAAAGATAGAAGGCCATCGACGAAGAAGTGGACAAGCTACTCGAGGCGGGCTTCATCAGAGAAACTATATATCCCGATTGGCTCGCCAATGTTGTCATGGTGAAGAAAGCCAACGGGAAGTGGAGGATTTGCATCGACTACACTGACTTGAATCGGGCCTGCCCGAAGGACAGCTTCCTACTTCCAAAGATCGACCAGCTGGTGGACGCGACGTCCGGTTATCGCCTGTTCAGCTTCATGGACGCCTTCGTCGGGTACAACCAGATCCGGATGGCACCCGAAGATGAAGAGCACACTGCCTTCGTGACCCCCAAGGGCCTCTACTGCTACAGGGTGATGCCCTTCGGACTGAAGAACGCTGGAGCTACCTACCAACGACTCATCAATAAGGTCTTCAAAGACCAGATCGGACGCAACATGGAAGTATACTGGATGACATGCTGGTAAAAAGTGCGCAGGCTGCGGATCACGTTCGAGACCTCGAAGAAGCTTTTCGCACTCTGCGACAACACCGAATGAAGCTGAATCCGGCTAAGTGCGCTTTTGGAGTGACCTCGGGAAAGTTCCTCGGGTTCCTCATTTCTCAGCGTGTAATCGAAGCCAACCCCGAGAAAATCAAAGCAATCATCGACATGCGGCACCCAAACACCAAGAAGAAAATCCAGCAGTTGAATGGGAAGATCATCGCCCTCAGTCGGTTCATCTCCCGGTCGGCTGAAAGATGCCTCCCGTTCTTCAAGACTCTGAGGCAGGTGAAGGGTTTCTCTTGGTCGGACGAGTGCCGACGGGCGTTCGAAGATTTGAAGGAGTACCTGGCTTCTCCGCCACTACTTGTGAAGCCGGAGGACGGAGAGATGCTGTACCTCTATTTGGCTACTTCCCCCCGAAGTGGTTAGTTCGGTGCTCGTCCGAGAGAACGGGAGCCGAACCCATCAACCTATCTATTATACCAGCAAAGTGCTCCGCGGTGCTGAAGTTCGGTATTCGGAGACGGAAAAGATGATTTTCGCCCTGACCGTCTCCGCAGAACGACTCCACCCATACTTCCAGGCGCATGCCATTGTGGTCCTCACCAATCAGCCCCTGAGGGTGATTTTGCACCGACCCGACACATCGGGACGACTGACGAAGTGGGCAATGAAGCTCAGCGAGTTCGACATACGGTACCGATCGTAACCTACCTTAAAAGCCCAGATCCTGGCCGACTTCATCGCAGAATGCCCGACGACCGACCGAAGATCAGAATGCGAGAACCTCGAAGGAGCGACGGTCCCTGAGCCTGACCCGGTGTCCACCTGGGTACTGCACATCAACGGAGCTTCAAACGCTCAAGGGAGCGGGGCTGGATTCCTGCTCACCAACTCGGATGGGGTAGTCACCGAGTATGCCCTCCGATTCGACTTCAAAGCCTCCAATAACCAAGCCGAGTACGAAGCGCTCCTCGCCGGCTTGAGGATGGCAAGGGAACTTAGGATCGACAGCCTCCGGGTATTCTCCGATTCTCAACTAATCGTGGGGCAGATCAAAGGCAAATTCGAGGTGCGAGATCCAGCTATGGCGAAATATCTCCAGAAGGTGAAGGATCTCGTGACGCGCCTCGGGTATTTCGAGATCTTCCATATCCCCAGGTTGGAGAACGCCCGGGCCGACGCACTCTCCAGGCTGGCGACCTCGGCTTTCGACTCTTCGGGTCGGGCATTCATGGAAAATCTCGAGCGCCCGAGCATCGACAAGGTCGAAGAGGTGCTACAACTAACGACCGAACCAAACTGGATGGATCCGATTGTTCGGTACCTGACCGACGGGATCAGCCCAGAAGATCCCGCGGAGGCCAGACGGCTCCGATGGTCGGCCTCCCAATATGTGATCATGGATGGCCGACTCTACAAAAGGTCGTTCTCCCTTCTCTTGCTCAGGTGCTTGGGACCGACCGACGCAGATTACGCGCTCAGAGAAGTGCACGAAGGGATCTGCGGGAGTCACTTGGGGGGCAAGTTCTTGGCTTACAAGGTCCTGCGGCAGGGTTACTACTGGCCCACCATGAGGAAGGATGCGGCTGAGTTGGTCCGAAAGTACGAATCATGCCAGAAGTACGCCAACGTGCAACACCGACCAGCAAGCCAAATCACTCCTATTGTCGCCCCATGGCCCTTCGCTCAGTGGGGGGTCGACATTCTCGGTCCCTTCCCTCCGGCATCGGACCAAAGGAAGTTCATAGTCATTGCCATCGACTACTTCACCAAGTGGGTGGAGGCCGAGCCCCTGGCGCAGATTACCGAGCGGAAGATGGAGGATTTCGTTCAAAAGTCCATCATCTTCAGGTTCGGGTTGCCGCATACCATTATCACCGACAATGAGCGACAGTTCGACAACCAGGACTTCAGAGACTTCTGCGCGAGGTTTCACATCACGCACCGACTGACTTCAGTCGGGCACCCACAGTCCAATGGCGAGGTCGAGGTGACCAACCGAACCATACTACATGGGCTTAAAACCCGACTGAATAAAGCCAAAGGCCTCTGGGTCGACGAGTTGAACTCTATCCTGTGGGCTTACCGAACGACCCCCCACGTTCCAACCGGGGAGTCGCCTTTCAGTTTGGCCTATGGGACGGAGGCAATGATACCACTTGAAATCGGACTGCCGTCAACTAGAGTCGAGCAGTATCAAGAGCCGAACAACTCTGATTGCCGGAGAGCCGACCTAGACCTCCTCCCCGAACTACGGAACGAGGCTCAACTCTGCATGGCTTCATACCGACAGAAAGAAGCCCGATATTACAACGCCAAGGTCAGACCAAAGCTCTTCAGACCTGGGAACCTAGTCCTAAGAAAGACAGAAGTCTCGAAGCCCCTAGACCAAGGGAAGCTAGCTCCAAATTGGGAAGGGCCCTACATGGTAGCAGACACCTACGGGCCAAGGGCTTACCGACTGAAAACCCTGGAAGGGAAACCCATTCCCCGAACCTGGAATGCAGACAACCTGAAGTTGTATCACCAATGAACTTTGTACCTGTTCATTTGGAATACAAATCCAGTTTCAAATTTCGGAGTCTTAACTCTTCGACTGATGATTGGCGCTCGCCAAGAAGGACGAGTCCCGACGTCCCAACTCGGACTTAATGTCCACATGGAACCGACGGCCCGATCGCCGACGATGTATCGGACGCTCACAAGGGCCGAACCGTCCATGACAACGGGAGTTAACACTCCTTCTACGGTTGAAGTTTCGGGCCAAACGATCGGCTAATTTGCCGACTGAGCCCCGACCAAAGAAAGGCAAAATGCCTGCGCGACCGCCGTCGTAACTTACCGACCGAGCCACGGTCGGTCGAAGGATATTCGGGGCTTGCCACTGTCTATCACATGTCGTGACCACTGTCGCATTCATTACTCACCGACCGAGCTACGGCCGGTCGAAGGATATTCGGCTTACCACCGTCTATCACGCGGTGCAGCGTAAGTACCTGACGTAAGGGTATCGGGATCCGACTTATCATCGCTTCCCCGACTAAACATGTCGGATGACATTCGACTGAATGCGTCGAAAGATATCCAACTGCCAAGTCTTATCTGGCGGTCGGTCGGCTTTCGACTCAACGAATATGCTCGACTCACAACCGGGCGAAGGACGCCCGACTTAAGCCCTCAACCGTCGGAAGACCGATCCAAAGCCGGGACTTGCTCCGCCATCGTGGCGGCACGCATTACCGAACGTCCTAACTGATCTATCGGACTAGCAACTTATGTATTTGAATGCATTCTTCAACACATGAAAAAAGAAAGACATGCGGAAGAAAAAGGTTCAAGTCCAAAAACTTTGAATTCATTGAAGATCAAAACAAGTTTACAAACTGGGCCGAGGCCCGACTACAAGTATTATAAGCCGAAGCAAAATGAAATGGGAAAAACCGACTAGTCTTCAAAGTCGGCCTCCTCCATTGGATGACGGCCCGGGACGGTCGGCGAACCCGCTCTGGCTTCGGCAGTCGGGGCCGCTTGATCTTCGGTGGCTTGCTCTGTGTCTTCTTCGGCTTCCGCCCTGGTGGTGAGGCCTTCCGATGCTGGGTCGGCCGTCTCCTCCGCAGCTGGGGCTTTCGACTCCGGCAGAACAACGCCACTGAGATCAAGCTCTGGGTACAGGTGTCGAACGGCTTCCCGAGCATCCTCGTACCCCACCCGGTATGAAAGGAAGCCGCTCTCCAGAAGCTCTTCCCGGTACTCTTCCGAGTCGCGAAAATCTTCAACAGCCCGACCCATGGCCTCCTTCGCCGACTCCGCTTTTGCCTTCGCGATGTCTGCATCGGCCTGGGCGATGGATAGACCTTCTTTGGCCTTAGCGAGGTTCCCGAGGCTTACTCGGCGCTGCTCGCGTTCGTCCTTCAGCTCCTTGGCGAAGCTGTCCCGCTCGTGCCGAAGCCGGCGGACGGTCCGGGACTTCTTCGCGTCATCCCGGGCCGACTACAGCTTCGACTCCGATGTCACCAAGGCTCCCGTGAGTCGGGAGACCTCCTCCGTGAGTCGGATGACCTCCCTCTCAAGTCAGCCCTCCCGGTCGACCGACTGTTGCAGCTGGTCGACCAGAATGACCCGGTCGGCTTCGACGGCCGCGACTTTGTCTCTCCAAGCCGCACGCATATCACCGAACTTTCGATATCCGACCTCTAGATCGGATATGTTGTAAACCAGCTGCACAAGACAAGACCGACCGTCAGGAGACCGAACTCATGGAAGCAATATTGAAAACGGAGAAGAGAGAAACTCACCCGGATCATCATCGGGTAGAATGAAGACAGCATGTCGGAGACACGCTGATTCTTCATCGCCTCGATGTCGGCTGGAAGAAGGAGCGCCTGGCACAGCCTCCTGGCCAAGTCGTGGTTGGCCAGGCCCGACGCACCTTCGGGGAATGGGGAGTCGGTCGACCCCCCACCACCGACCGACCTTCCTTCGTCACCCGACGCCATAGGGGCCTTCCCTCGATCGGATATCCAGGCTCTGACGTCGGAGAAGGAAAGCAAGCTTGAGCCCGACCGAGTATCGACCGAGGGTGCGACAGCGGCGGGTGCGGGTTGCTCGGGCTCGTGCGCCTCCTCCCGATCCTCCTCTACCGGCTGAGCAGCCGGTGCGCCGTCGACCGATTCATCGGCCGCCCTTCTCTCGGGCGAGGCTGCGCCCTCGCCCGACGGTCCCTCAGACGGGACTTCGACGAGCACTGTCGGCGCCGACAGTGCGATGATGGGCTCCACCCCCGACCCAGTCGGCTCGCTCGATGGAGCTATTTGGGGCCTCTTGGGAGGCCGCGACGGCCCGACCCCTTGCGTCGGCCTCTTCCGAACGGCGTACTGACGTACGTCGGCTGCCGTTAGTCTCGACCTCGGCGGCATATCTGTAAACAACGACAAATGGTCAGCACCATAAAGCACCATAAAGGGAAGACAAAAAGAAAAAGGGAAAGAAAAATGAAAAATCGACCTAAGCGAGGGACCGGACTGAGGCCGGCGTCGTACAGGGCCTGCTCAGTGATGAGCTCCCTCTGCTTCGGCACCGAGATGTCTTTCAGCCGGTGGAAGTCTTCCCGGTCCTCGGCTTCCACCCGGCTGTTCTCGTTCGGTTCGGTTCTGGGATTCCCCCAACGGGCAGGGAACCCCCAAGGAGTAGAAGAAGATGCGAAAAAGAACTGGTTCTTCCATCCGTGAATGGACGACGGAAGACCAGTGATGAAAGAGAGCCCCTTCTGAGGATTGAAGTACCACCACCCTCGAGCTTTAGGGTGGGGTCGGAGGATGAAGAAAGCTCGAAAGAGGGAGATCCGAGGTTCAGTCGGCAAAAGCCGACATAACAGGACAAAACTGACTATTAGTCGAACCGAGTTCGGCGCGAGTTGCGCCAGGCATAGCCCGTAATAGTCAAGCACGTTTCGGACGAACTCCGAAACCGAAAAACGAAGGCCGGCCCGGAGGTCCTCAACGTAGAAGGCCACCTGGTCCTCGGGCGGGCTATTGACCCGACCATTGGCACCAGGGGCGGACAGCCAAAATTGCTTCGGGATGCAATATTGCTCCCGGAACCGATCGACGTTCGGCCCCGAAAGTGAAGAGACCTCCACCTCCGGGGTCGACCGAGGGTCGTCAGTCGGCTCTCCCGACCGACCTCCTCTTGGAGACGCTCTGGCCATGATGGAAAGCAGGAAATAAAGGAAAAGAAGGAGAAGGCTGCGAGAAAGCAAGGAGGAAGACGATGAAGATGGGAAAGGCCCTTAGAAGAAGAAAAAGAGAAGACCCTTGAGAAGGAGGAAAGTGGAGTACCTGGTACAGGGGGCTACGCGGGCAGAATCTCGACAGCAAAGTGAGGAGGGTAAAACCTGGATATGGGCGACCCTGTATATATAGTACCCCCCGACGGTCGAGATGAAGGCACGACCAATGAGGGATACCCAGATCACGCCACGTGGCGTCATCCGGGCCGTCCGTCGGCCCTACGGTTCGACACACCCATCCTCAGATCGAGCCACGTCATCCCCATCCGCTCCAACGGACCCGTCCCAATGGCCACCTGCCACGTGGCACAGAGGCCATGACGTTTCGTATCCCCGAAGGGGCGGCGGGAACGACGGTTTTTCTTCCCGATGGGACGGGACGTCTGGCACCGACAGGACGTCTGACATCGGCAAGATGTCTGGCACCGACAGGACGTCTGACACCGATAGGACATCTGACGCCAGCGAATCGCCCGACATTCATGAGGCGCCCGTCATCATGTCAACCTACGGTACGGTCGTCATACCGGCCCACGGACGGTCGGAACTTGACACGCTTGTAATCCACTCCTTTCGCCCGACGCTGCTGCCCCAAACAAAGACATTGGCCAGCGCACCATTCGACTCAGGAGTGAAGGGGGGCAACTGTTGGAAAATACCGACCGACCCCGCTCATGCCGACTCATCATCGGGCCTACATGTTCAACGCCCGACTTTATCGACCGACCGACCGAAGGGTGCCGTTACCGACCGACCGACGGGAGCCGTTACCGACAGACGAGTGCTGTTACCGACCGATCGGCGGCTATCGACCGACCGAGGATACGTCGGTCGGACAGACCTTTTCCGCTCTCCCAACCGTCTGCACCATGGAGTCCGATGCCCGACTGACTGTCGGAGGGGCCCAGATCTTCACCCGACGCCCCTCAGCTGGCCGCCGACCTACGGTCGGTCGGCTCCTCCAATCGCCGTACTACTGCCAGAGACTGTCAGTCCTGACAACGGCATGCGGCACTGCCGCCTAGGGGCATTATCCCATCTAAGGCATGATCAACCCTAGCGATTTGACAGTCCCACGACGATTTGACACCTTTACGGCGACTCTGACAATCTTCAGTGAGTTGACAATTCTTCAATTGTCCGCGCCATTAATGACGGCGCCACACCATGCTCCACTATATATATCGGGGAAGGCAACAGTGCTAGGGGTCGGCTCGAGAACTCTTGGGCTTGCTCTCTCTCTCTCTCTCTCTTTCCCTCTCTCGTTGAGCTCTCTGTTTTTATTTCACTATTGCCTAGTCTCCTCTCTGACTTGACCGTCGGAGGGTCCCCACCGGAGCCGCCTCCGGTCAGCGTGGACTTTCTTTTGCAGGCACTCGTTCCCGACGACCAGGCAATGAGGAGATTGACCGCAACAGTATCTGTTGTAGGTTTAGGTTTCTTTTTCTTTCTCAGGCCCTTTCCGGTCCATAATTTGGATCCATTCTTTTTGTTTTTTTGCTATGTATTCACCCTCAACTTAATATCAACTCTCCGTCTTTCTACGTCTAAAGTGGAGAGCAGCATCAACAATATTCTTTTCATGATTTTCTTTTCGCATGTATTATAATTAAACTTATGACAGATTTGAATGTGCTAAAGATCTAATGAAATCAGGAGATTTAGCCTAATTGCAATTCAATCACGATCCATTTTTGGCTCGGCATGGCATGATCCAATCAATGAGCTTGATCGAGGAGCAAAGTCAAATCTTCTCATATGTTTATCTAAATAACGTATCGCGCTCGACTTTTCAATATCTCAATTATTTCTAAGATTAATATTTGTGTAAATAATCAGTTTGTCATGTCGACTCGCCTCATGTCTCAACTTGTTTGTCTCTTCATGCGTATGGTCTACACTTGTTTTGAAATGGAAGAGATCCACCACACATTTCTTTAGAAAAGAAACTAGTGTAGAAAGAAAATAAAGAAGAAAAAAGGAAAGAAAAAAAAGAAAAAGAAAGAGGAGATGTCCCCAACAGCCCAATATTGCAAGCATCAACAAAAATCAAACCAACCCAAAACACCTGCCAAAATTTAAAAACGCAATGCTATTTGTTTGAAATTTTCCAATAGAAGATTCCGTAAGCAACTGGTTACAGAACAAAGGTATCTCTTCTCTAGATACTCCAATCCTCCCGGTAAAACTGCCAAAGGATTTACCAGCTTATCAAGCTGGCGCCTCGTTACAAAACACTTCACATGCATTATTATAGCATTAGCAAGCTTACCTAAAAAAATTTCAAACACAATGTTACGGAATTGTAAGTTGCACCAATTTCCCTTCTTTTCCCCACATAGCATTGCCAACAATGCATGAAAAATATTTTGATAATAACATCGGGCCTCGAGGTGTTGAACCGGAAACCTAACGTCCACCAAGCTCAGAAAAAAAAACTTTCCACCAAGCCACATCACTCTCCCAACGGCCATCCCATCAAACCATTAACAAATCCCAAAACGCTCAATACCAATCCCTCCCATAAAATTTAGCCCCTTGAGCACGCTTTCCTCACTCCACTATTTAATCACTAACATGGCCCGTCCATCATTGACAAGTTTCCAGAACAAAGAAATAATGCTACGTTAAGCCAAAGCTAAACCAAACCTAGGAGCAGAGCAGCAGCCCTCCTGGGCTCCCTCCTCTGCTCTCTTTTGCCTCTCACTCGCTGTACAAAGTGTCCTAGCCTCCATCACCAAACAAAGGTGCCGAACACCTGCATATAAGCCTTTATGCCTTCAAGTGCACTTTTAACTGCAGTTGATGGCAGATCAAGAGGAGACGGGGCTGGTTATTTACTGGGATCGGTTGGAGAAGAACCCCATACCACCAGGGCATCCCAGCTTCCTAAATGACTTCAAACAATCAAAATAAAGAATTTCAACTGTTCAACCCAATAGATATCAAAAAATGTAGTTACATCTCTTGTCCCTGAAATTGGTTGAATTTGTTGATTCGAGCACTTCAACATCCGCTACCAAAATAGACTACCCAACCTCATTTCTATGTTCTACATCTTTTCCAACTTATTTCAAGTGAAGGGGAGATATCAGCCAAACTCTGACCAGCACAACAAACCTCGAGAGTAAAGAGAGGCCCATGAGGAACTGAAAGACGTACAAAGAACATCGAGGAAGTTTAAAATGAAAACCAAGCACTAAGTGTGATTCAAAGAGGTAAATGCATGTTCCTGGTCACAATACCAAAAATTGCAGCAGAACTCAAAAACAAGGCCTATACTTCATGACGAATTATTTTCGCATCCTAAGATACGTAAATTTTGAATTTGTGCAATTGAGTAGTCAAATGAATCTCAAACAACCCACAATTCAAAACACTTCTGAATTCTTTCAGGAGATATAGATAGTGAAAAAACTCAACAACAAGTTTCTTCTCCGCGATGCAGCAGTAGGAATCTAATTGCAAAACACCAAACTCTCACCTAAGAAATAGAAGATTGTTGCAACCAATAGTTCTCTTTAAATACCAGTCAAATAACAGCCTGGACTTCCACTCATGCACTCCAAAAGACTTCTATAATTAACCAGTGCAAAACCTCAGACACCAAGCACCTTAAACATCTATTTTGAACTCATATGATCTAGTCAATCAAAACGTCTAACATCATCACGAGAAAAAGCCAACAAATCAATGTTTTCTTTCTAGCCCATCAGAGTGCTTAGTCAACTAAAAATTATTATAAGGCTACAAGCATTACAGAAATGGCACACAACTCACCTTGCAAATCACTACAACCCCTATCAGACATCTGATACACATCCAACAGGCAGAAAGTCACAACTAACTATGGGCATCTTTTGATAAGTTACCAGATTAAGAAGATTATCATTGGTAGTAGTAGTATCCAAGGTTCAAGAAAATCAATATACTGAAAAAAAAAAAAAAAAAAGGTCGTAGGTCATCATGCTATTAAACATCATCATGCCAGTGCAACACAAGATAGTAAAGCTGCAAGTTCTTTTCCATAAATACAATGTGACAAAACAGAACTGAAAAACACGATAGACAATAAAGTTTTAAATAATGAACATGGAGTGATCCATATAACTGAAGAGGTTGGTGACAAAAAGAAGAAATTTAGCTATAACACACATGAAATAATTCGTACAATGCAGCTACAAGATAAAATAAGATTTAATGCTCCATATAAGGAAGAAAACAGAACATGCATACATTTTCTGAAGAAGTTCGTATATTGTAATGAATCATATGCAGCAACTACTTTCACAACAGTTTGTTCAAACACTTCTTCGTTTCTGCATAAATAATGATGCCATCATCCCCACTTATCAATCATAGCTAGCATTCAGAAACTTCAGCAACTCATTGCGGTTGCTTTCTGCTAACTTGTCTTCCTTTGTTTTCTCAAGCTTCAACATAATCTGGAAAAGAATAAAAATCTAAAGAATAATTTCTAATCTTCAAAAAAATTTATAGCAATAGATCAATACACAAAAGTTCAGACCTTTTTGCCGGACACAGCACTGCGCCGAACACCATCCTCTTTGGCACGGCCAAGGAACTGGAGAATAAAAGAATTTTCTTTTTAAATAAAAAGAGTTTATTGAACCCTGTAAAGCCTGAAATGAAGATTGTTAATTTCAACTACCTTTGAAAGCTGGACAGGGCTGCCGCACCGCTCAGTTTGCAGCTTCTATATATAGCTCCCATAGCCAAAAATCACCAAGCCAACATGACACCAGCAAGCCAATCCAACATCCATTCACCCATTTACAGACCCCAGCTCCAATGTCAAAGAGCCAACCCAGAAACAGGCAGCAAGTAATATAAGGATCCCTTGCTATAACTTAAAAAACTTGAAAACACTATGATGAGGCAGTTGCTTCCTATTTTTATACAGATGAAATGAAGATACATGAATATGCAGAATGACAATTCTGCTTCAGCACAGAGGTGGCAAGAATTTTACCAAAGCAAAATTAACTATTAACTTGTTATTATATATTAAAGAGTGCTCTATGCCTTTAATCTCCAAATGCTTAGATCTGTTATGCACCTTCATCTCATATTTTACTAGTAGATTTATGCTAAGTAAGATCTCGCAGATCACAAGCTCGAATATGCCAATTTCCTCACCAACCCACTAAAGCTACAGGGCAATTAAAAACCACATGAACACTTACCCACAAGACCTACAGGTAATATAATAACCTACCTCTTTATGTTTCTGTTTGTGGCGTTTGTGCCTCTTGCTTCGGTCATTCTCCTTGGTCTAACATCAAAAATGTTGATCAGAACTTTTAAAAACAAAGGTATATAATGCTTGAGAAAATGGATGTGTTCACGATAAACGTTCAAATGCATATCAGGGCACACCTTCTTTGATCTTTCACTATGTTTGTGCTTCCTCGATCGATTTGATGCCTCATATTCACTGTTAGAGGAGCTCTCACTACTGTTGTAAAATCATAATCAATGTTCAGTACTAAAATAACACATCAACAAGCAAATGATAGAGTTCTATAGAACTGAAAGAAAACATCACATTAATCATAAGTGCCAAGCTGATATTGGGTCATGCATATTTTAAAGACAGAAA
The DNA here is from genome assembly GCF_000442705.2 of Elaeis guineensis. NCBI lineage: Eukaryota > Viridiplantae > Streptophyta > Magnoliopsida > Arecales > Arecaceae > Elaeis > Elaeis guineensis. The sequence goes on along the minus strand of NC_025993.2, from coordinate 179,570,178 downwards.
GCTCTTCTATGGTAGGAAAGTTACAGCTCTCTAATTCAACCCATAAATCTATCTTGTACAATTCACATAGCTCTCATGTCATCATCATCAACAAAAGTTTGTCTCATCAAAAGGAATGATTCTATGGATCACAACTCTGATTCAAGAAGACACCATAAAAGGATTGAGTGCATCTATAACTGGCGGTTCATTTGACATATTCTATAGAACTGGTGTCAGATCTCCCGGCAAAGGGAACCAATTGGTGAATAACAAGAACCAACCTTTCAGATCAAATAGCCTAAGATTATGTATCAAGAAAATGATCCTCCAGAATTTCATGCACTTGGGAAAAGCCAACAAGTTTTGATGCAGATAACCATATTCGTAGCTATGGCACAAAACTTAATCTAAATAAATGAACATGATCCCCTAGTGCACATCTTTTGTCTGACTCCAATAACATTAGTTTGATAGGAAAATATATCATCATTTGTTAAAAATTATAACTTATAAGGACAAAAAGGAGAAGCAAAAGTAGTAAAAAGAAATCGCCCCTACAACACCACGCTAAGCACCATCCAACAAGCAACCCTCCTGAGTCTTTACATTCTGGCAACAATAGTACGGCGGAATACTTGCCAGTTCTTTCACCAAAGCCTTAAAATTTCCCGAAATCCGTCTACTCTACGCAATATCCATTTCCATATCGAGGCTTCGTCTCAAGAAACATTCTAATCCTCATATTAAAATCCAAACAATACAACAACATATGAAATCAATCAGAAGGCCTCCAAAACCTATATCTTTAATAGGATTCCTCAAAATCCAAGCCCGAATGTGCATTATACATTGGAAAGAAAGATTTTGCACGAAAGGAACAAGATTCTGCCCTAATCCTAACCCTAGAAATTCCTTGTAGAGACAGAATATGTTAAAGAAGCTACTCGCCTGTAACTACTGGTATAAGAAGAAAAGGAATCGCTGGGAGATCGGTGCCTCCGCCTCCGCTTCCCTCGAGACCGGTGATCCTTGCGAACCCTGACGGCGTCTCTGCCCTCACGGCGACGGCGGCGGCGGCGGCGGCGATCACGGACAGAAGAGGAGTCGGATGAGTAGGAGGAGGAGGAATACGAAGAATCCGAAGACGAGGAAGAGGAAGCGACCATGGCGGACGGGTGAAGGGGGCGGCGCTTCCCTTCTGGTCTTCTTCAAACCCTCTCTCCCAGATCACGCATCGCCTTTTACGTGCTCCCACCGACTCGCTTGGTTCGGTTCGGTTATCGGACCGAATTCTAAAGGCGGCCCAACCTTATGAAGATAAGTAACGGAGAGGGCTGGGCCGGTCCAGGGTGTGACATCCACAACAGTTAATACTTTAAATGGGCTACCTGAATACGTTGTGCTTGGGATGGCTCGGTGGCCAAAAGGACCCATGGTATCCAAGTTCACAGGAGGGGCTGGAAGAATTAGGATGGGTGCTCATTACTATAATGATATAGCTGTAACTGTATAATAAGCATGGTTGTAGCTACAACTAGATTTCAAACATGAATGTCCAGAAGCACTCTATTTTGATAATTAATTTTGTTGAGATATATCGACTGACCTTTGTATGCCGACTTACTCTCAGATCGATCCGACCGACGTCCGACTCTACCGACCGAACCAACGGACGACTCCGACAATGACTGCCGACAATGACTACCGACAATATCCGACCGAAGTCGACGTCCGACTTCCGCAAGGCACCAGATCAGCCGACGGTGTCTTCGAGTCACCACCCGATGTTCCGGTAGCCGAATACCGACATATAGTCGGCCAGCCCGTCCAAACACCGTACAACCGCTATGGACAGTTGTCCTGTCAAGGACATGCGGTATGGCCGCCCTAGGGCATTGTCCTACTAAGGACATAGATTAATCCCAGTGACTTAACAACCCACAGTGATTTGACGGTCCCCGACGATTTGACAACTCTCCAGTTGTCTGCACCATTAATGGCGGGACCATACCGCATTCTACTATAAAACAGGGTAAGACAACAGTTTTGGTAAGTTTTAAGCAAGCTTTCTCAAGCTCTCTGAAGCGCCTTTAAGCTCTTGAGCTCTCTAGCTCTCTCCTTCTCGCTGAGTTTCACTGTTGCCTAGTCTCCTCTCTGACTTGACCGTCGAAGGGTCTCCGTCGAAGGCATCTCCGGTCAGTGAGGAATTTTCTTGCAGATGCACGACTCCGACGATCGGACGACGAGGAGATTGGCCGCAACAGATTTGGCGCGCCAGGAAGGAGAGTCATTCGACAGAGGTAAGCCAGCGAGCTCCATAGAGCTTGAAAAATCTTTCGAGATGACGAAAATCAGAGCTCAGCGATCAAGAGCTATCGGATCGACAAGGCACTCTTTCCATCGGGAAGAGGCCCCTCCTTTGCCCTCCATGGTGGAACCCAGCTCTCCACATTCAGTGGTGACCATGGAGGCACAGATCGCGACGATCGTACGGCAAATGATCGTTCTGACAGATGCGGTCAAAAATCTCCAACAGCAACCGACTCAGCTGCCGCAACCGCCGACGGAACAATCGACGACGCACCCTATGCCGTCCAGAAGCAGCCGTTGACGCTCACGTCAACTTCCGTCTCCTCCTCAAGAGCAACCGTCTCAGCACTCCCATTGGGAAGGAGCGAGGCGGCCACGGCGCGACACCCACCGATCTTGACGTCCTTCTCCTTCCTAGCTAGAGCGGGCGAGGAAGAAGAAGTGGCCGCGGACACCATCCGCCTCACTCTCAAGTTCGTCGGGAGGTTCAACCCCTGGGGTTTCACAACACCGACGGTTGGACGACTACAAACGTAAGTTCGAAGAAATCGACCATCGGTTTGCTCAACTCCAGGTGAATGGTCAGAAATCTTCGAACGACGTCGACTTTCGGACCACCCAACCTCTCTCCCGATTTATCCTTGACGAACCGATCCCTAGTCGGTTCAAGATGCCTCAAGTGGAGCCTTACGATGGCTCCACCGACCTAGTTGACCATCTGGAGAGCTACAAGGCTCTCATGACAATTCAAGGGGCAACCGATGTCCTCCTCTGCATCAGCTTCCCCGTCACACTTCGTAAAACTGTCAGAGCCTGGTACTCCGGCCTCCGCACAGGGAGTATCCACTCCTTCGGACAGCTCGAGCATTCTTTCGTGGCCCATTTCAGCACCAGTCAAAAATCGCCACGAACCTTAGACAGTCTTTTCTTCCTCAAATAGGGAGAAAATGAGACGCTCCGATACTTTGTGGCCTGATTCAATGCAGCACACTTGAGGTCCGGGACCTCAACGAAGACATGGCTATTTCGGCCATGAAGAGAGGGCTAAGGGGGTCCCGATTCACATATTCCTTGGACAAGACCCTCCCCCAGACGTATGCCGAATTACTGGAGCACGCGTATAAATACATGCGTGCGGACGAAGGAGCTTCCGACCGACGCCTGACCGAGGACATGGGCCAGAAGGAGAATTGGAAGAAAAATCGAGCTCCTGCCGAACCTAGCAGGCCCCCGACTGATAAACGGGTCTCGCCCCGATGACAGAGTCCGAGATCGTCTCGATGTCGGAGTTCGAGACCGACGCATCACAGGTATGACTCCTACACCTCTCTCTCCGCTCCTCATGCGTAGATCCTGATGGAGATCGAAGGAGCAGAATACCTGCGACGGCCCCTGCCTCTGAAGGCAAAGGGCCTCGACCGAAGGAAATACTGCCGATTCCATCGGGGCCACGGTCACAGCACCGAGCAATGCATCCAACTCAAGGATGAAATAGAGGCCCTCATATGATGAGGGTATCTTAAAAAGTACCGAAGGGACCCACCGGCTCGATCCCTTCTCGACCGACAACCCCAACTGACTGAAAAGGCAGCGAATAATCAGCCTACCGCTGGAGTCATCAACATGATCTCCAGACGATTGGATCGAGGAACGACTGCTGAAGGGGAGTCGATGAAGAGACCGCGCCAGGATGATGTAATCATCTTTACAGATAAGGATGCTCGGGGAGTCCAAACTCTCCATGATGACACTGTTGTTGTCTCGGCGACAATAGCGAACTATGATGTAAAAAGGATTCTTATTGATAATGGAAGCTCGACTAACATTTTGTTTTACTCGACCTCCTCCCAAATGCGACTGTCGACCGACCGACTTAGGAGAGTCTCTACGCCCCTAGTGGATTTTACCGGGGAAGCCATCGCAGTGGAAGGAGAAATTACTCTTCCCGTGATATCTGAGGCCGAACCACGATAAAGCACCATTCACATGACCTTCACGGTCATCCAAGTACCTTCATCCTACAACGCCATACTTGGAAGACCCGGACTAAACACCCTCAGAGCGATAGTCTCGACATACCACTTGCTGGTCTGGTTTTCGACTAAAAATAGAGCTGAAAAGATGCGCGGGGATCAACAACTCGCTCGACGATGCTTCCAAATCTCTACTCAAAGCAATGAATCGAAGGACTCCCTAACGGTCGATAAGCTGGACCAACGGGAAGAGGAGGAGCGGGGTGAACCGGCTGAATAGCTGATTTCCATCTCGATGACAAAGAATCCTGAACAGGTCGTCTGGGTCGGGTCGCAGCTGTCCGACCCAGAGTGACAGCAGTTGAAAGTTAACACTGACATATTCGCTTGGTCGGCAGCGGATATGTCCGGTATACCTCCAGAAATAATGACTCACCGACTCAACATCGCCCCTGGCGCGAAGTCGGTGAGACAGAAGAAACGGTCTTTCACCTCCGACTGGCTTCATTAGAGAAACCACATATCCCGACTGGCTCGCAAATGTCGTCATGGTGAAGAAAGTCAACGGGAAGTGGAGGATCTGTATCGACTACACTGACTTGAATCGGGCCTGTCCGAAGGACAGTTTTCGTTGCCGAAGATCGACCAACTGGTGGATGCGACGTCTGGTCATTAACTGCTCAGCTTCATGGATGCCTTCGTCGGATATAACCAGATCTGGATGGCACCCGAGGATGAAGAGCATACGGTCTTCGTGATCGTCAAAGGTCTTTACTGCTATAGAGTGATGCCCTTCGGTCTGAAGAATATCGGAGCCACCTACCAACGCCTCGTCAATAAGATCTTCAAAGATCAAATCGGGTGCAACATGGAGGTGTACGTAGACGACATGCTAGTGAAGAGCGCACAGGCTTTAGATCATGTCCAAGACTTGGAAGAAACCTTTCGCACTCTTCGACGACATCGGATGAAGCTAAATCCGACTAAGTGCACCTTCGGGGTAGCTTCGGGGAAGTTTCTCGGGTTTCTCATTTCTCAAAGCGAAATCGAGGCCAACCCTGAGAAGATAAAGGCGATCATCGACATGCGGCACCTGAACACCAAAAAAGAGATGCAGCAGCTCAATAGAAAGATCATCGCACTCAGCCGATTCATCTCTCGGTCGGCTGAGATGTGCCTCCTGTTCTTCAAAACTCTGAGGCAGATGAAGGACTTCTCTTGGCCGAATAAGTGCCGGCAAGCCTTCGAAGATTTGAAGAAGTACCTGACTTCTCCACCCCTGCTTGTAAAGTCAGAGGTCGGAGAAATATTGTACCTTTATTTGGCTATCGCCCCAGAGGTGGTTAGTTCAGTACTCGTCTGGGAGAACGAGAGCCGAACCCATCAGCCCATATACTATACCAGTAAAGTGCTCCACGAGGTCGAAACTTGATATTCAAGGACGAAGAAGATGATATTTGTCTTGGTCATATCCGTGCAACGACTCCGTCCGTATTTTCAAGCACATGCCATCATGGTCCTTACCGATCAGCCCCTGAGGGCGATCCTCCATCGCCCCGACACATCAGGAAGACTGACGAAATGGGTGGTGAAGTTGAGCGAGTTTGACATCCAGTACCAACTGCGACCTACTTTGAAAGCTCAAGTCCTGGCCGACTTTATTGTGGAATGCCCGACAGCCGACCAAATGTCAGAAGGCGGGAGCTCCAAAGAAGCTGCGACCTCTGAATATGACTCTGGGTCAATCTGGGTGTTACACATAGATGGAGCTTCCAATGCCCAAGGGAGCGGGGCCGGGTTCCTGCTCACCAACTCGGAGGGAGTGGTTATCGAGTATGCCCTCTGATTCAACTTCAAAGCTTCCAATAATCAAGCTGAGTATGAAGCACTTCTCGTTGGCTTGAGAGTGGTGAAGGAGCTCAGGATCGACAGCCTCAGAGTCTTCTCCGACTCTCAGCTGATTGTGGGGCAAGTCAAAGGCGAATTCGAAGCGTGGGATCCGACCATGATGAAATATTTTCAGAAGGGGAGAGATCTCATGACACACCTCAAGTATTTCGAGATCTCTCACATTCTCAGGTCGGAGAATGCTCGGGCCGATGCACTCTCCAGGCTTGCGACGTCCGCCTATGGCACCTTGGGCCGGACGTTCGTGGAGAGTCTCGAGCAACCGAGCATCGACAGGGTTGAGGAGGTGCTACAACTGACGATCGAGCCAAGCTGGATGGATCCGATCGTTCAGTATCTGACTGACGAAACCAGCCCCAAAAATTTTACGGAAGCCAAGCGACTCCGGTGGACGGCCTCCCAATATGTAATGATGGACAGGCGATTTTACAAAAGGTCGTTCTCCCTTCCCTTACTACAGTGCCTGGGATCGATGGATGCAGACTACGCACTCAGAGAGATGTATGAAGGGATCTGCGGGAGTCACCTGGGGGGCAAATCCTTGGCCTATAAAGTCCTACGGCAAGATTACTATTGGCCCACCATGAAGAAAGATGCGGCTGACTTGGTTCAGAGGTGTGAGTCATGTCAGAAGTATGCCAACTTATAACACCGGCCCGCCAACCAACTGACTACCATTGTCGCCTCATGGCCCTTCGCCCAATGGGGGATCGACATACTCGGCCCTTTCCCTCCGACGTTTGGCCAAAGAAAGTTTATAGTTGTCGCAATCGACTACTTCACCAAGTGGATGGAGGTCGAACCTCTGGCATAAATCATCGAGTGTAAGATGGAAGACTTTGTCCAGAAGTCCATCATCTCTAGATTCGGACTGCCGCACACCATCATCACCGACAATGGGTGACAGTTCGACAATAATGATTTTAGAGAGTTCTGTGCGAGATTTCATATCACGCACAAGCTGACCTCGGTCAGACATCCACAGTCCAACGGAAAAGTCGAAGTAACCAACCGAACCATCCTGCATGGGTTGAAGACTCGACTGAACGAAGCCAGAGGCCTCTTGGTCGAAGAGTTGCACTCGATCCTGTGGGCATACCGAATGACACCCCAGGTCCCGACCGAGAAATCTCCTTTCAATTTGGCCTATAGGACGGAGGCAATGATCCCACTAGAGATCGGACTACCATTGACTAGAGTTGAGCAATACTATGAACCGGATAACTCTGAGTGTCAGAGAGCTGACTTGGACCTCCTACTCGAGCTTCGATACGAGGCTCAACTCCGCATGACTTTCTACCGACAAAGAGTGGCCCGATACTACAACACTAAAGTTAGGCCAAAGTCTTTTAGACCCAGAGACCTGATTTTAAGGAAGGCGGAAGTCTCGAAGCCTCAGGATCAAGAAAAACTGTCCCCAAATCGGGAAAGATCCTACAAGATAGCAGACATCTGCAGGCCGGGCGCCTACCGACTTGAAACCCTAGAAGGGCGGCCATTCTCCAGACTTAGAATGCCGACAACCTGAAATTGTATCATCAATGAAGTCTGTATGCCCTTGCTCGAAATACAATTCAATTTCAAAACTCCAGAGTCTACAAAGTTTGGCTCTCCATCGAGGGTCGACCTCCGCCAGAAGTACGAGCCTCGATGCCCTGACTTGGACCCAACGTCTCATTGGAAATCTATGACTCGATCACCGAATGTACGATTCGATCGTCGAATCTACGTCTCGATTGCTGAATCTACGACTCGATCGCTGACGACACATGACTCTTTCGAGAACCGTTCTGTCTACACTAACAGAAGGCCAGTGCTAGCAATGAAACCTCTCTAAGTTGAAGCCGCGGTCCTTCTACAGTCGACTCTCGAGCAACGCGGCTGGCTAACTTACCGACTTAGCTTCGACTAAGAAGGGCAAAATGCCAGGATGATCGCAGTTGCGCTCGCGACAAGTCCTCCACCGCCCGGCTCAGCGCCTCTTTGGCTGACTCTGCCTCCGCCTTCGCTATGTCGACGTCGGCTTGAGAGGAGGACAAGTTCTCCTCGGCCTTAGTCAGGTTCTCCAGACTAATCTGAAGCTGTTCGTGCTCGGCCTCGAGCTTCCTGACGCAATCGTCCTGCTCACACCGCAGTCGGTGAATGGAGCGGATCTTGCGCTGGACCTGCTCGCGAGCCGACTGAAGTTCGGCCTCCGAGGCGGCTAGGCCATTAGTGAGTCGGGAGATCTCCTCCTCGAGCCTAGCCTCACGGTTGACCGACAACTTCAGCTGGTCCACTAGAGTCGCCTTCTCAGCTTCGATGATTTCGGCCCTATTCTTCCAAGCTGCCCGGACATCGTCGAACTTCTGGTACCCGACCTCCAGCTCGGACATATTGTATATCAGCTGCAAGAAGAAGGTCGGTCGTCAGAAAAGTGAAATGACAAAAATAATAATGAAGAAGAAGAAGAAGAGCTCACCTGGATCATGATCGGGTAAAAGGAAGAGAGCATCTCAGTCACCGACTGACTCCTCAAAAGCTCTCGGTCGGTCGGGAGAATGGTTGCCTGACACAACCTCCTAGCCAAATTATGGGTGGCCAGGGCCGACGCTCCTTCGAGAATCTGAACGTCTGATGACACGATGCGACCCACCGACCTTGTGTCATCCGTCGGTGCCATCGGAGCCTTTCCCCGATCAGTCGCCCAGGCTCGGAGATCAGAGAGAGATGGGAAGCTCGAACTCGACTAAGTCCCTCTCGAGGGTGCGACGGGAGCCGCCGCAGGTCGTTTGGGCTCACGTGCTTCGGCCCGAACCTCTTCCGTGGGTGGGGGAGCCGGCACTCCTTCGGCTACCCCCTCAGCCGCCCCTTCCTTGGATGGTGCCTCGAGTGGCATCGCCGACGCCGACAAGGCGATGACCGGCTTAAAGTCCGACTCACGTTCGGTGTCGGGCTGTGCTGCCACCGTCGCAATGTCGGTCGGGGATGATATCTGAGGCCTTTTGAGAGGCCATGAAGGTCTGGCCCCGGACGTCGGTCTCTTCCTCGCCGCATGTTGTTGAATGTCAGCATCTGTCAGTCTCACTCTCGACGGTATGCCTACAATTTCAACGAAAGATTAGCACAAGTCTGAAGATGGATAAAAAAGATAAAAAAAAAATGATCGACAGATCGAACTATACCTAAACGGAGAATCAAACTCAGACCGACGTCGTACAGAGCTTGCTCGATGACGAGCTCCCTCTGCTTCTGTTGAAAATAGTGTCCCAAAGTCAATCGTCAGTCTGTTGACGGTTGTGTTCATTTTTGTATTTGTACATGAATTATAAATTAATAAAAATTATTTTAATATTTTTCATCATAAAATATTTCATCTTCTAATGAATTCTTATGTTGTGGTGAAGTCCTTAGGACTATTTAGACTCGACAAAGGAGGATTTATCGTTTAGTCCTTAAATCTGTTCGCGACCAAATGATACGTTGTTATCAAGGACGATAACATTTATCAAGCATAGGTCGTTGTGTGCCATATAGGTTGGTTGTCCTCTTAACCAATGAGTATGGAGACACTGGTATGGTATACAGGTGAGATGTAAAGGTATATCTGCACTGAACGTGACCGACTCCGGAGCTATTTCTGCTATCAAGATTTGCTCCGATGGAATATGGGTATAAATATCCCTCCGACCTGAGACCGCCACGGTGACTTGCAAGCAACTCACTGCACTTAGGCACTGGACTACCTGAATTTTTAATTCAGTGACGGAAGGCTGCTAGATGTAGTCAAGTACTTGACTTGTCGGTGCGTGTGTCAAGATAGGATTGACCACTCTAGTTTAGGAGCTGTGTACAGTCGTGTTTCAATTTAGCAAAACTTTGGTCAGGATAGTCTTTGTGAGGAGTCATAGGACTGTTTGAGTTGAGCATGATTCGGATGATCTGATCAGGGTTGACAGTTTAACCATGTGTCGTCCTAAACACAGAGGTCAAAAAGATGAATTATACAGTAACCATATTTGCGTAGGTTCTGAGTATTGCGATTGCGACCATTCGACCTATCCATTCATCGAATACCATTGCTAGATGGTCACTTCGATTAGTACAGAAATTGGTTCCTGTGCTACCGGCTTAGGTTCGAACCTGCGGGGTCACACACATTAGAGGTTCCTATCTGATTTGATGGCTGATGAAGAGTCCTAATACTCGTGGACTATGAGTCTTACATGTCTGAGACTCTGTGATCGAAAATCAGGATTCTCTGATCATGAGTCCCATACATTTTGGGTACCGGGGTCAAGAGTCCCACTGGTTTGGGACTCTTCGATTAGGGTTACATATCGATGAATTCTGATGCCCGATTACCCATCGAATTTGGACTCAATATTTATGAGAGATTTAATTAGTGATTTGATCGCTAATTAACTCAATTTGATTGAGTAATTATTTTTGGATCAAGTCCAATTGAATTGGATTCAGTTGGATTTGACCCGATTAGGTTAAGAGTTGACCTAATCGTCGAGATGGTTTGGTCCCTGATTTGATCAGGGGTTGGGCTTAGTCAATTTCTGATTTGATTAAGATTTTATTGAGCCTAATTAAGTCTAATTAAGTTGGATTTAAATTAGTCTAATTGGACCTAACTTATTTGGTTCAATTAGATTGGTTTAAATAATTAAACCACCTTGACCCAATCTCCATGCACCACCTCACTTTCATTGCACCCATTTGGATTCATGAGAAGGAACTTCTCATGAATTTTTTTCTCACGCCAAGCCCTCTCCACGTCCCACTTTAATGTACCAAATGGATAGATAAGGATGATTGCTTGACCATTCAAATTCAAAATAAAGTTTGAATTTGAATGGGCAATCAATCTTTGCACCTTATCCCTTTTTTTATGCCCTATTTATTACATGAGAAAAGATTTCTCATGATATCTCTCCATGCATAATTTAAGCCACACCTCACACCTTTAGTGGATAAGGGATGAGTTGGTGTCCATTTGAATTCAAAATTTGATTTGAATTCAAATGAGCAATTACTCATCTTTATCCTTTCTTTTGGATAAGATGTTTGACGTTGTTATAAAAGGAGGAGAAGAGTGGGACGTGCAAGATGAAGATTTTTGAAGAAAAATTCTGGGGCGTGAGAAGTCTTGTGCGTGAGAAGAAAGTCCATATCCTTCCAAGAGAAAAAGAAAGAAAAGAAAGAAAAGTGGGTGCAAGATTTCTGGTGAGTTCCTTAGAGTTTTAGCCTGAGGTTCGGGAAGTGAGAAAGTGAGCTACGAGTGTCGTGAGCCCATAAAATCTCAGAGAGATCTTCAACATCCTCTCAAACACATTTGTTGATGATCTGGAGTATCCGAAGAATCGACATACATCGATCGAAGGAGTTCAATCAGCATCCACCGTCAAAAGGGCTCTACAACGAGCTAGCACTCGTGAGGAGTCGATCAGATCGGAAGCTTCATGTGGATGATCCGTAGAAGCCAGACACGCTGTGTGGCTACGTCACGATGATCAGACTCTCCCGATGGTGATCAGATTGTGATGATCTACTACCCGCACAAAGGTATTGTGTTCTGAACACATTACAGTAAAGTATTTACTGTTCGAATTTAAATTTTAAATTTAAATGAACGCATGCTATATATCATATTTAGATCCTAGTGTAGGATAAATTTATGTTAATTAATTAGATTAATTAATATCTTTCCACTGTAAAATCATAATTTTGAAAAAGTTTTAAAATTATCATTTTACCTCTGCACTAAATTTTTCTACAAATGGTATCAGAGTGGGTTCTTAGATATGATATATATATTTGCAAGCGTAGATTAAGTTGTAATCTAAAAGTTTAAATTTAAAATTTAAAATTTAAAATTCAAAATTTAAATTTTGAAAGTTGTTCGAAATTCAAAATTCAAAAAAAAATCAAAATTTAAAATTTGAAATTTGAATTTTGAAATTCAAAATTCGAAATTTAAAAATTTGAAATTCAAATTTTGAAATTTGAAATTTGAAATTCAAAAATTTGAAATTTGAAATTTAAATTTTAAATTTTAAAATTTAAAATTTAAATTTTAAAATTGGTATATTTAGATATACTTGATCCAAGTAGCAAGTAATCGAATTGGGTTGGTTGCCATGGCCGTCCGGTCATAGGAGAAAAGTAGGATTTAAAGGCCCTCTCCTCCCATTCGATGGGGTCTCCTATGGCGGCAGGGATGCCGCTGTAATTATATCCCATGCAGATGAAGCAGCGAAAGAAATTAATTGTAAAGATTCAATTATAAAATTTATCATAAATATGTTAGATTAGATCTAAAAGAATATTCATGATTTATTTTGATTGAGTTATTTTCTGTTATGTAATTAGCAATAGGATTGCTATTTATGAAATATGCTGATCTATTTGTGAAATGAGTCAACATATTTGGTGAACAGAAAATAAAATCTTTCAAATTTAAAAATTATTTTTGAAATATCAAATCCTGACCCATCAGTCCTAATATTTAATTAAAAAAATTAAATATTGTCTAGTAGGTCTAGAATTGTAAATTAAGACTTAAGACAATTGCATAAACTTGTGGGTCAATGGGTTAGATGGATTAGATCCATAATTGGGTTAGACCTAAGGTTAGCTTAAAAAAATAGACTAAATTAGAGTAATTAATCAAATCTAATCAAAAGTTGAATTAGATTAGGTCAAAGATACTCTAGACTCAACTCCAATAGTTGTAGTTGAATGGGTCCATATCTTTAACTAGACCAAGATGGACTTAATTCATGGCTACGCGGTGGAACCCTATTTAATAAGTTGATCAAATTAAAACTAATGAATCGGTTGGTGTCTAAGATAAGTTTGGCATTTTGACCAGTGATTTTTAAGCGGAAGCTACTCGCAGTGATTCGATCTCTGACGAGTTAATGGCTTATCCTCACCACTGATCTCACTTACTTGGCCAACCTGGTAAATTAGGTTTTGATTAGATCACTTGGTGATTAGGGCTCACCCATGTCATTAGGTAAATCAGTTTGACTGATTTAGGTGCTCCTAATGCCAGCTTTAATTAAATCTTCTTTTTTTTTAATCTGACTTGGTGAAGTCAGTGGGAGGATTGAAATTGACTGGATATTTTCTTCTCAACTATCTTTTAATAAAATTCTCAAAAATTATTAGGTCCCTAAAAATGATTAAGTTATATTGATAACTAAGTCATAGCCTCCCATTAAGTGAGTGATAATGAGTCCATTAGTTTAATAATCATTGGAGGTCCAAAGGCTTGATGCTTATTGACTAATGAAATTATCATTCATAATATGATAATTTGGTTTGAGTCTTTCTGATGGTGGTCAGGTTGGCTGGCCAAAGTCGGGCCTGATCATTTATTGGTCTGATTCACCAAATCAAATCATGTTATTGGTTGGACCTAACCAGATCTTTTCAGTAGAGGTCAAAGCCTACTGATTAAGTTCTGGAGCAAAATCAATTACTAAAAGTTGTTTAGAGAAATAACTGGTTATGAACCTACCCATAGATGCACATGGGTTGACCAACCAAAGTTAGGCTCGTGTGTAGTCTGTGTAGATTCTAATATCCACTAAGGAATTAAAGTAATTCCTCGAATTGGAGGTTGAGGCTACCAGTTCGTAAAAATATTGGGAGAAACTTTAGACTAAAGTCCAAATCTTTAGTATTTATAATTTATGTACTAATAGAGGTCTGGTTTTCTTTTATGCAGCTATGGCCACTACCCTGTCTCTTTGGTCATTATTAGATAATGACAAGCTCATGGGACTTAATTTTGATAGCTGGTATCGAAAATTAAAAATCGTCCTTGAGCATGAGCGGATCCTTTATGTAGTAACGGATCCAGCACCTGAGGAGCCAGTCCCAAATGTTAGAGGGACGGTCCGAGATACTTATCAGAAGTGGCTCAACGACCGCACCATCGTTGGTGCATTATGCTGGCGGCAATGAATGATGAGTTCAGCCACAGGTTCGAGAACGCCCAGTCACAGAAGATGCTTCAAATGTTGAACGACTCCTTTGGCACGCCTGACGATGTTGAAAGGCACAAAACTAGTTATTTCATTTTCAATGCTCGGATGAGGGATGGAGCCTCAGTCACTGATCATGTACTGTACATGATCGAAATGATTGAGCGCCTAACTAAACTGGGCTTTCTCCTGCACGAGCAGCTCGATAAGAATGCGATCCTTAATTCATTGCCCAAGTCCTTCCTCCCCTTTCTTACTCATTTTCAGATGACAAAGCCTGTAGTGAACTATCACAATTTATTGGGATTGCTGTAAAACTTTGAGAAGGATCACCAGCTCCATAAGGAGTCGGTGAATATTATGGGAGGATCTTCTTCTGGTCGTCGACCCTTTAAGAAAGGGAAGAAGAAGAACAAGAAGAACAAGAACAAGAAGGCGTAGCTGCATGTTAAGACATCTGCACAGGGTCAGACCAAGAAGCACAAGCCCGACCAGAGCCAGGCGGAGTGCTTCTTTTGCAAGAAGCAGGGACACTGGAAGAGGAACTATCCTCTATACATTGCTTCCCTGGACCCGAACAGGCCGAAGAAGAAGCAAGGTACTTATATGATAACACCTTGCAACTTTTTAATTTGTGATACTACTGCCTGGGTATTAGATACCAGAAGCCCTTATCATATTTGCAATTCGATGCAGGGTCTGCAGGTCAGTAGGAGATTTGATGAAGGCGAGAGATTCCTGAACGTTGGAGATGGAAGCAAAGTTTTAATTCTAGCATTAGGAATCATGAACTTTGTAATCAATTCTCGAAACGTAATTCTCAGTGAATGTCACTATTGTCCAAGCTTTTTATTAAATATTATTTCTGTAGGCCTTTTGGCCATGAACGGTTATCAATTTTTAATAAAAAGAAACGTTTGCAATATCATTTTGAATGGTGTTACAATGTTTGTTGGACAACTTAATAATGAAATTTACTTTCTATCACAACCTGTTAATGTGGTTCAAACCTCTGGTAAACATCCTAGAATAGATTATGTGTCAGAAGTCTACTTTTGGCACTGTAGGCTAGGTCATATCAATAAGAACAGGATAAATAGGTTGGCTCAAGAAGGAATTCTTGAAGTAGGTGATTGTGAATCACTTCCAACCTGTGAGTCCTGTCTTCTTGGTAAAATGACCAAATCACCTTTTACTGGAAAAGGTGAGCGAGCCAGTGAACTCTTGGATTTGGTACATTCTGATGTATGTGGACCCATGTGCTCAAGTGCAAGAGGTAGATATTTCTACTTCATAACCTTCACAGACGACCTATCGAGGTATGGGTATGTCTATTTAATGAAGCATAAATCGAAGTCGTTTGAAATATTTAAACTATTCCGAAATGAGGTAGAAAAATAAACTAGAAAGTGTATTAAAACTCTTCGATCTGATCGAGGAGGTGAATACCTTTCCAATAATTTTCTGACATATCTTGGGAAGAATGAGATTCTCTCTCAGTGGACTCCTTCTGGAACATCACAACATAATGGTGTATCTGAAAGGAGAAATCGGATCTTGTTGGACATGGTTCGATCCATGATGGGGTTTGCTGGTCTGCCGATCTCCCTCTGGGGATATGCGCTCAAATCGGCTTGTTACCTTCTAAATAGAGTTCTGAGTAAGTCTGTAACCAAAACATCATATGAGATATGGATAGGACGTAAGTCAGTACTCTCGCACCTTAGGATTTGGGGGTGTCCAACTTATGTTAAACATTTAATTACGAACAAGCTTGGACCTAGGTCTGACAAGTATAATTTTATAGGGTACCCAAAAGAGACCTAAAGGTATTACTTCTACCTAGCTGATGAGCAAAAAATATTTGTCAGCCTTAAGGCAATCTTTTTGGAAAAGAAGTTCTTTGGTGAAGGGACTGTTGCCTCTAAAGTCGAACTTGACGAAGTTCGGCAGGTGAAAAAATTGACATAAGTTGCTGAACCTGAATCGAATTTGGTTAGATCAGATCCGAAGCCCATTGTTCAAGCACCCTTAAGGTGATCTGGTAGAGTACCACGTCAACCGGACAGATACTATGATTTCTTGATCCGGGATGGTAATCCTATCGAACTTGATGAAAATGATGAGGATCCGATCACCTATATGGATGCAATACAGAGACCCGACTCTGAGAAATGGCTGGAGGCCATGAAATCCGAAATGGAGTCCATGAAGGTCAACGATGTGTGGATATTGGTTGACCCACCCGAAGGAGTAAAACCCATAGGGTGTAAGTAGGTCTTCAAGAGGAAGAAAGGCACAGACGGAAAGGTGAAAACCTATAAAGCCCATCTGGTTGCCAAGGGATATCGTCAACGTTATGGTATAGACTATGACGAGACATTTTCTCCTGTGGTAATGCTCAAATCCATTCGGATTATGCTTGCGATAGCTGTCCATCTGGACTATGAAATCTGACAGATGGATGTGAAGACAGCTTTTCTAAATGGAGAGCTGGATGAAGAGGTGTATATGATACAACCTAAAGGATTCACATCCACAGATGAGTCTAAGGTGTGCAGGCTATAGAGGTCCATTTATGGACTTAAGCAGGCATCACGGAGTTGGAACATACGTTTTGATAAGATGATCAAGACATATGGCTTCGTTAAGAATGGAGAAGAGCCATGCATTTATAAGTGGGCAAATAGTCTAGTAGTAGTATTTCTTGTATTATATGTAGATGACATTCTCTTAATCGGAAATGATGTCCCTGCATTACAGAGAATAAAGATTTGGCTGTCGTCACAGTTCTCCATGAAGGATCTGAGAGAAGCTTCCTACATCCTAGGGATGAGGATCTATAGGGATAGATCTAAAAGGTTGCTTGGTTTATCTCAGTCTACGTACATTGATACTATGCTGAATAGGTTCAGCATGGAGAATTTCAAGAAAGGCTATCTTCCGATAGGCCATGGAATTTCTCTCTCGAAGATGGATTATCCGACAACACCTCAAGAGAGAGAGCGTATGGATAGAATTTTATATGCTTCGGCAGTGGGATCTATCATGTACGCCATGACATGTACACGATCAGATGTGGCATACTCACTAGGGATAGTGAGTAGATACCAATCTGATCCAGGAAAGAATCACTGGAAGGTTGTTAAAACCATCCTGAAGTATTTAAGAAATACTAAGGACCAGTGGCTTGTTGATGGTGAATCAGACTTGAGACTTATAGGGTTTACAGACTCTAGTTTTCAGTCTGATCGTGATGACAGCAAAAGTGTGTCAGGATTTATTTTTACCCTTAATGGTGGGGCTATATGCTGGAAAAGTTTCAAGCAGCACACAGTGGCAGATTCAGTTTGCGAGGTGGAGTATGTCGCTGTGTGGCTGAAAAAATTCATCACCGAGCTCGGAGTAGCACCCTCCCTTGTTGGTCCAGTTCTGCTCTAATGTGACAGCTCTGGAGTCATTGCTCAGGCGAAGAAACCAAAGGCACACCAACGGACGAAGCATATTCTGCACCGCTACCATCTCATTTGAGAAATTATGGATCGAGGTGACGTCGATCTTTAAAAGATCGACGGGAAGGAGAACCTGGCTGACCTATTCACTAAAGCCATTGCGGTGAAGAAGTTCGACAACTACAAGTCGAAGATGGGTATTAGATACTGTACCGATTGGCTTTAGGCCAAGTGGGAGATTGTTGGGAATAGTGTCCCAAAGTCAATCGTCAGCCTGTTGACGGTTGTGCTCATTTTTATATTTGTACATGAATTATGAATTAATAAAAATTATTTTGGTATTTTTCATCACAAAATGTTTCATCTTCTAATGAACTCCTATGTTGTAGTGAAGTCCTTGGGACTATTTAAACTCGACAAAGGAGGATTTGTCGTTTAGTCTTTAAATATGTTCGCGACCAAATGATATGTTGTTATCAAGGACAACAACGTTTATCAAGCATAGGTCGTTGTGTGCCATATAGGTTGGTTGTCCTCTTAACCAATGAGTGTGGAGACACTGGTATGGCATACAGGTGAGATGTAAGGGTATATCTACACTGAATGTGACCAACTCCGGAGCTATTTCTGCTGTCAAGATTTGCTCCGATGGAATATGGGTATAAATATCTCTCCGACCTGAGACCGCCACGGTGACTTGCAAGCAACTCACTGCACTTAGGCACTGGACTACTTGAATTTCTAATTCAGTGATGGAAGACTGCTGGGTGTAGTCAAGTACTTGACTTGTCGGTGCGTGTGTCAAGATGAGATTGACCACTCCAGTTTAGGAGCTGTGTACAGTCATGTTTCAATTTAGCAAAACCTTGGCCAGGATAGTCTTTGTGAGGAGTCACAGGACTGTTTGAGTTGAGCATGATTCGGATGATCTGATCAGGATTGACAGTTTAACCCTGTGTTGTCCTAAACACAGAGGTCAAAAGGATAAATTATACAGTAACCATATTCACATAGGTTCTGAGTGTTGCGATTGCGACCATTCGATCTATCCATTCGTCGGGTACCATTGCTAGATGGTCACTTCGATTAGTACAGGAATTGGTTCTTGTACTACCGGCTTAGGTTCAAACCTGCGGGGTCACACACATTAGAGATTTCTATCTGATCTGATGGTTGATGAAGAGTCCTAATGCTCATGGACTATGAGTCCTACGTGTCTGAGACTCTGTGATCGAAAATCAGGATTCTCTGATCACGAGTCCCACATATTTTGGATACCGGGGTCAAGAGTCCCACTGGTTTGGGACTCTTCGATCAGGGTTACATATCGATGAATTTTGATGCCCGATTACCCATCGGATTTGGACTCAATATTTATGAGAGGTTTAATTAGTAATTTGATCACTAATTAACTCAATTTGATTAAATAATTATTTTTGGATCAAGTCCAATTGAATTGGATTCAGTTGGGTTTGACCCGATTAGGTTAAGAGTTGACCTAATCGTCAAGATGGTTTGGTCCCTGATTTGATCAGGGGTTGGGCTTAGTCAATTTTTGATTTGATTAAGATTTTATTGAGCCTAATTAAGCCTAATTATATTGGGTTTAAATTAGTCTAATTGGACCTAACTTATTTGGTTCAATTAGGTTGGTTTAAATAATTAAACCACCTTGACCCAATCTCCATGCGCCACCTCACTTCCATTGCACCCATTTGGATTCATGAGAAGGAACTTCTCATGAATTTTTTCCTCACACCAAGCCCTCTCCACGCCCCACTTTAATGTGCCAAATGGATGGATAAGGATGATTGGTTGGCCATTCAAATTCAAAATAAAGTTTGAATTTGAATGGGCAATCAATCTTTGCACCTTATCCCTTTTTTTACGTCCTATTTATTACATGAGAAAAGATTTCTCATGATATCTCTCTATGCATAATTTAAGCCACGCCTCACGCCTTTAGTGGATAAGGGATGAGTTGGTGTCCATTTGAATTCAAAATTTAATTTGAATTCAAATGAGCAATTACTCATCTTTATTCTTTCTTTTGGATAAGACGTTTGATGTTGTTATAAAAGGAGGAGAAGAGTGGGGCATGCAAGATGAAGATTTTTGGAGAAAAATTCTAGGGCGTGAGAAGTCTTGTGTGTGAGAAGGAAGTCCATATCCTTCCAAGAGGAAAAGAAAGAAAAGTGGGTGTAAGATTTTCGATGAGTTCCCTAGAGTTTTAGCCTGGGGTTCGGAAAGTGAGAAAGTGAGCTACGAGTGTCGTGAGCCCACAAAATCTCAGGGAGATCTTCAACATCCTTTCAAGCACGTCTGTTGATGATCCAGAGCATCTGAAGAATCGACAGACATCGATCGAAAAAGTTCGATCAGCATCCGCCGTCAAAAGGGCTCTACAACGAGTTAGCACTAGTGAGGAATCGATCAGATCGGGAGCTTCGTGTGGACGATCCACAGAGGTCAGACACGTTGTCTGGCTACATTATGATGATCAGACTCTCCCGACGATGATCAAATTGTGACGATCTACTACCCGCATAAAGGTATTGTGTTCTGAACATATTACAGTAAAGTATTTACTGTTCGAATTTGAATTTCAAATTTAAATTAATGCATGCTATATATCATATTTAGATCCTAGTGTAGGATAAATTCATGTTAATTAATTAGATTAATTAATATCTTTCCACTGTAAAATCATAATTTTAAAAAAGTTTTAAAATTATCATTTTACCCCTGCACTGAATTTTCTCACAGCTTCGGCACCGACACATCCTTCAGTCGATGAAAGTCCTCTCGGTCTCCAGCCTCCACCCGACTGTTTTCATTCGGCTGAGTCCGAGGGTCGTCCCAGTGAGAAGGAAACCCCCAAGGTAGCGAAGAAGAAGCAAAGAAAAATTGATTCTTCCACCCATTGATCGACGATGGAAGATCGGTAATGAACGAAAGACCCTTCCGGGGATTGAAGAACCACCACCCTCGGGCTTTCGGGTGGGATCAGAGGATGAAGAACGTCCGAAGGAGAGAGATATGGGGAAAGGTCGGTAAAAGCCGACACAACAGAGCAAAACTGATTATCAATCGGATTGAGTTCGGTGCCAGTTGTGCCAGGCAAAGCCCGTAATAATCCAAGACATTCCGGATAAATTTCGAAATCGAAAAGTGAAGACCTGCCCGAAGGTCCTTGACGTAAAAGGCCACCTGGCCCGGAGGCGGGTTGTTAACCCGACTCTCAGTCCCAGAGGCGAAGAGTTCGAACTGCTCCGGGATACCGTACTGCTCCCTGAGCCGTTCGACGTTCTGCCCCGAAAGTGAAGAAGCCTCCACCTCCGGGGTTGATCGGGAATCGTCAGTCGGGTTCCCCGACTGACTTCCTCGAGGAGAGGTTCTCGCCATAACGCTAGCCCCAAAAGGAGAACAAGAAGAAAAATGTCAAAGGAGAAAGGATGCAAGGAGACAAGAATGAAAAAAACATCAAGAAGAGCTTTCAAAGGAAGAGGGCGGAAATAACTACCTGAAACTGGGGGACAACTCGATAGGGCCTCAATGCCAGAAACATATTTGCAGCAAAAAGTGAAGTTTTGGATGTAAGAGGCCGCATATATATAAGGCCCTTCGACGGTCGAGATGAAAGCGTGCCGAATGAGGGTTTCCCAGATGTCGACACGGGGCAGTGCCTGGGCCCTTCCTCGATCCGACGGTTCGACACACTTGCCCCCAGATCGAGCCACGTTGCCTCCATCCGCATGAACGGTTCTGGCCCAATAGCCTCCTGACACGTGGTGGAAAAATCGTATCTCGAAATTCATTAACCGACGGTGGTTCGTGTTCCCAAGGAGACGGCGATTCGTGTTCCCAAGGAGACGGCGGTTCGCGTTCCCAAGGAGGCGACGGTTCGCGTTCCCAAGGAGACGTCGGTTGGCGTTCCCAATGGAATGTCTGACATCGGATCGTTCATTGATACGGTCGTCAGAGTCAGAGCAAGACATGACGGAAAACCATTCCTTTCGTCCGAAGCCGTCGCCCATGTGGAAACGCTGGCCAACACGACATCCGACTCAGGAGTGGGGGCGGCAACTGTTGGGATATACCGACTGATCCCTGTATGCCGACTTATCCTCGGACCGGTCCGACCGATGCCCGACTCTACCGACCGAACTGATAGACGACTCCGACAATAACTGCCGACAATATCCGACGAAGCCGACG